>NC_086455.1:82407437-82708687 GCF_028390025.1 Pseudophryne corroboree | reverse complement strand
CAATTTTTTTAAATGATCGCTACGCAGCGAACGACAGCAGCTAGCGATCAACTAGGAATGACCCCCATGGTTTTGTCCATTAGCTAACAAATTTGCTGCGGCGATCAGGTTTGAATTAGGCCCTTTATATCAGTCAGATTCATATTATATGTGTTGAATCCTTTTAGAATTTATATTTGCACTATTAGTATACACCAGCAAGGATACTTGCATTTTCACCCTGCTGGTCAGAAGCAAGGGCCGTACTGCAGTAAGAGTGCTGCACACAGAGCACTGCACTCTGGGGGTCATTCCGACTTGATCGCACGCTGCACTTCTTCACAGACGTGTGATCGTGTCGGAACTGTGCATGCGCGGCGCCCGCATTGCGCACGCGCAGCATAGCCCAGCGATGGCCGTCGCTGGGCAGCGACAGGGACAGCGACGAAAGCATTCGCATCTGCGATCGCAAGAAGATTGACAGGCGGAAGGCGTTCCGGGGCGGATACTAACCATTTTCTGGGAGTGGTCCAACGCAGGCGTGTCCAGGCGTTTGCAGAGCGGGTGTCCGACGTCAACTCCGGGACCGGTCACCCTGAAGTCATCGCAGCCGATAAGTATATCAGGACCTACTTAGAAACTGCACAAACTCTTTTTGCATAGCAGGGCTGCACAAGCGTTCACAGCCTTGCTATGCAAAAAATCCCTCCCCATAGGCGGCGACTAGTCGATCGCACGGCTGCAAAAAGCAGCTTTGTGCGATCAACTCGGAATGAGGGCCTCTGTGTGGCAGTACCGGTCTCAGTTACGGCCCTGACTTCTGCGCTATAGTAGCTGGCATGTAGCACTTAATTATCTTTATTTATATAGTCATGTGGTCACTGCTGTCACTGGAGATGAGCGGGTTCGGTTCCTCGGAATCCGAACCCGCCCGAACTTCAGGTTTTTTTACACGGGTCCGAGCGACTCGGATCTTCCCGCCTTGCTCGGTTAACCCGAGCACGCCCCGAACATCATCATCCCGCTGTCGGATTCTCGCGAGGCTCGGATTCTATCGCGAGACTCGGATTCTATATAAGGAGCCGCGCGTCGCCGCCATTTTCACACGTGCATTGAGATTGATAGGGAGAGGACGTGGCTGGCGTCCTCTCCGTTTATAGAGAAGAGAGTGAGACTAGAGTAGAGAGAGACACAGTATTTACTTTAGTAATTTTGGGGAGCATTAGGAGGAGTACTACTACTTGCTGAAGTGATAGTGTGACTGTATATCTGACTTGTGGGGGAGACAGTGGGGAGCAGTTAGAGTCTGAGAGCAGGAGTACATATTTTAACGTACAGTGCACACTTTTGCTGCCAGAGTGCCACACTGCCATTGTGACCACACTGACCACCAGTATATATTGTGATTGTCTGCTTAGGAGTACTACTTGCAAGTTGCTGATAGTGTGACCAGTGACCTGACCACCAGTTTAATTAATCACCACCAGTTTAATATATATATATATATATATATAATTGTATATAATATATATATAATTGTATACCACCTACCCGTGTTTTTTTTTTTCTTTCTTCTTGATACATACTACTATAGTAGCTTACTGTAGCAGTCTGCGGTGCTGCTGAGCTGACAGTGTCCAGCAGGTCCGTCATCAGTCATTACATAATAAATATATATACCTGTCCGGCTGCAGTACTAGTGATATTATATATATATATATATTAATTTCATCTCATTATCATCCAGTCTATATTAGCAGCAGACACAGTACGGTAGTCCACGGCTGTAGCTACCTCTGTGTCGGCAGTCGCTCGTCCATCCATAATTGTATACCACCTACCCGTGTTTTTTTTTTTTCTTTCTTCTTGATACATACTACTATAGTAGCTTACTGTAGCAGTCTGCGGTGCTGCTGAGCTGACAGTGTCCAGCAGGTCCGTCATCAGTCATTACATAATAAATATATATACCTGTCCGGCTGCAGTACTAGTGATATTATATATATATATATATTAATTTCATCTCATTATCATCCAGTCTATATTAGCAGCAGACACAGTACGGTAGTCCACGGCTGTAGCTACCTCTGTGTCGGCAGTCGCTCGTCCATCCATAATTGTATACCACCTACCCGTGGTTTTTTTTTTTTCTTTCTTCTTGATACATACTACTATAGTAGCTTACTGTAGCAGTCTGCGGTGCTGCTGAGCTGACAGTGTCCAGCAGGTCCGTCATCAGTCATTACATAATAAATATATATACCTGTCCGGCTGCAGTACTAGTGATATTATATATATATATATATATATATATATATTAATTTCATCTCATTATCATCCAGTCTATATTAGCAGCAGACACAGTACGGTAGTCCACGGCTGTAGCTACCTCTGTGTCGGCAGTCGCTCGTCCATCCATAATTGTATACCACCTACCCGTGGTTTTTTTTTTCTTTCTTCTTGATACATACTACTATAGTAGCTTACTGTAGCAGTCTGCGGTGCTGCTGAGCTGACAGTGTCCAGCAGGTCCGTCATCAGTCATTACATAATAAATATATATACCTGTCCGGCTGCAGTACTAGTGATATTATATATATATATATATTAATTTCATCTCATTATCATCCAGTCTATATTAGCAGCAGACACAGTACGGTAGTCCACGGCTGTAGCTACCTCTGTGTCGGCAGTCGCTCGTCCATCCATAATTGTATACCACCTACCCGTGGTTTTTTTTTTCTTTCTTCTTGATACATACTACTATAGTAGCTTACTGTAGCAGTCTGCGGTGCTGCTGAGCTGACAGTGTCCAGCAGGTCCGTCATCAGTCATTACATAATAAATATATATACCTGTCCGGCTGCAGTACTAGTGATATTATATATATATATATATATATATATTAATTTCATCTCATTATCATCCAGTCTATATTAGCAGCAGACACAGTACGGTAGTCCACGGCTGTAGCTACCTCTGTGTCGGCAGTCGCTCGTCCATCCATAATTGTATACCACCTACCCGTGGTTTTTTTTTTCTTTCTTCTTGATACATACTACTATAGTAGCTTACTGTAGCAGTCTGCGGTGCTGCTGAGCTGACAGTGTCCAGCAAGTCCGTCATCAGTCATTACATAATAAATATATATACCTGTCCGGCTGCAGTACTAGTGATATTATATATATATATATATATATATATATATAAATTTCATCTCATTATCATCCAGTCTATATTAGCAGCAGACACAGTATGGTAGTCCACGGCTGTAGCTACCTCTGTGTCGGCAGTCGCTCGTCCATCCATAATTGTATACCACCTACCCGTGGTTTTTTTTTTTTCTTTCTTCTTGATACATACTACTATAGTAGCTTACTGTAGCAGTCTGCGGTGCTGCTGAGCTGACAGTGTCCAGCAGGTCCGTCATCAGTCATTACATAATAAATATATATACCTGTCCGGCTGCAGTACTAGTGATATTATATATATATATATATATATATATATATATATATTAATTTCATCTCATTATCATCCAGTCTATATTAGCAGCAGACACAGTACGGTAGTCCACGGCTGTAGCTACCTCTGTGTCGGCAGTCGCTCGTCCATCCATAATTGTATACCACCTACCCGTGTTTTTTTTCTTTCTTTCTTCTTGATACATACTACTATAGTAGCTTACTGTAGCAGTCTGCGGTGCTGCTGAGCTGACAGTGTCCAGCAGGTCCATCATCAGTCATTACATAATAAATATATATACCTGTCCGGCTGCAGTACTAGTGATATTATATATATATATATATATATATTAATTTCATCTCATTATCATCCAGTCTATATTAGCAGCAGAAACAGTACGGTAGTCCACGGCTGTAGCTACCTCTGTGTCGGCAGTCGCTCGTCCATCCATAAGTATACTAGTATCCATCCATCTCCATTGTTTACCTGAGGTGCCTTTTAGTTGTGCCTATTAAAATATGGAGAACAAAAATGTTGAGGTTCCAAAATTAGGGAAAGATCAAGATCCACTTCCACCTCGTGCTGAAGCTGCTGCCACTAGTCATGGCCGAGACGATGAAATGCCAGCAACGTCGTCTGCCAAGGCCGATGCCCAATGTCATAGTACAGAGCATGTAAAATCCAAAACACCAAATATCAGTAAAAAAAGGACTCCAAAATCTAAAATAAAATTGTCGGAGGAGAAGCGTAAACTTGCCAATATGCCATTTACCACACGGAGTGGCAAGGAACGGCTGAGGCCCTGGCCTATGTTCATGGCTAGTGGTTCAGCTTCACATGAGGATGGAAGCACTCAGCCTCTCGCTAGAAAAATGAAAAGACTCAAGCTGGCAAAAGCACCGCAAAGAACTGTGCGTTCTTCGAAATCCCAAATCCACAAGGAGAGTCCAATTGTGTCGGTTGCGATGCCTGACCTTCCCAACACTGGACGTGAAGAGCATGCGCCTTCCACCATTTGCACGCCCCCTGCAAGTGCTGGAAGGAGCACCCGCAGTCCAGTTCCTGATAGTCAGATTGAAGATGTCAGTGTTGAAGTACACCAGGATGAGGAGGATACGGGTGTTGCTGGCGCTGGGGAGGAAATTGACAAGGAGGATTCTGATGGTGAGGTGGTTTGTTTAAATCAGGCACCCGGGGAGACACCTGTTGTCCGTGGGAGGAATATGGCCGTTGACATGCCTGGTGAAAATACCAAAAAAATCAGCTCTTCGGTGTGGAAGTATTTCAACAGAAATGCGGACAACATTTGTCAAGCCGTGTGTTGCCTTTGTCAAGCTGTAATAAGTAGGGGTAAGGACGTTAACCACCTCGGAACATCCTCCCTTATACGTCACCTGCAGCGCATTCATAATAAGTCAGTGACAAGTTCAAAAACTTTGGGCGACAGCGGAAGCAGTCCGCTGACCAGTAAATCCCTTCCTCTTGTAACCAAGCTCACGCAAACCACCCCACCAACTCCCTCAGTGTCAATTTCCTCCTTCCCCAGGAATGCCAATAGTCCTGCAGGCCATGTCACTGGCAATTCTGATGAGTCCTCTCCTGCCTGGGATTCCTCCGATGCATCCTTGCGTGTAACGCCTACTGCTGCTGGCGCTGCTGTTGTTGCTGCTGGGAGTCGATGGTCATCCCAGAGGGGAAGTCGTAAGCCCACTTTTACTACTTCCACCAAGCAATTGACTATCCAACAGTCCTTTGCGAGGAAGATGAAATATCACAGCAGTCATCCTGTTGCAAAGCGGATAACTGAGGCCTTGACAACTATGTTGGTGTTAGACGTGCGTCCGGTATCCGCCGTTAGTTCACAGGGAACTAGACAATTTCTTGAGGTAGTGTGCCCCCGTTACCAAATACCATCTAGGTTCCACTTCTCTAGGCAGGCGATACCGAGAATGTACACGGACGTCAGAAAAAGACTCACCAGTGTCCTAAAAAATGCAGTTGTACCCAATGTCCACTTAACCACGGACATGTGGACAAGTGGAGCAGGGCAGGGTCAGGACTATATGACTGTGACAGCCCACTGGGTAGATGTATGGACTCCCGCCACAAGAACAGCAGCGGCAGCACCAGTAGCAGCATCTCGCAAACGCCAACTCTTTCCTAGGCAGGCTACGCTTTGTATCACCGGTTTCCAGAATACGCACACAGCTGAAAACCTCTTACGGCAACTGAGGAAGATCATCACGGAATGGCTTACCCCAATTGGACTCTCCTGTGGATTTGTGGCATCGGACAACGCCAGCAATATTGTGCATGCATTAAATATGGGCAAATTCCAGCACGTCCCATGTTTTGCACATACCTTGAATTTGGTGGTGCAGAATTTTTTTAAAAACGACAGGGGCGTGCAAGAGATGCTGTCGGTGGCCAGAAGAATTGCGGGACACTTTCGGCGTACAGGCACCACGTACAGAAGACTGGAGCACCACCAAAAACGCCTGAACCTGCCCTGCCATCATCTGAAGCAAGAAGTGGTAACGAGGTGGAATTCAACCCTATATATGCTTCAGAGGTTGGAGGAGCAGCAAAAGGCCATTCAAGCCTATACAATTGAGCACGATATAGGAGGTGGAATGTACCTGTCTCAAGCGCAGTGGAGAATGATTTCAACGTTGTGCAAGGTTCTGCAACCTTTTGAACTTGCCACACGTGAAGTCAGTTCAGACACTGCCAGCCTGAGTCAGGTCATTCCCCTCATCAGGCTTTTGCAGAAGAAGCTGGAGGCATTGAAGGAGGAGCTAAAAGGGAGCGATTCCGCTAGGCATGTGGGACTTGTGGATGGAGCCCTTAATTCGCTTAACAAGGATTCACGGGTGGTCAATCTGTTGAAATCAGAGCACTACATTTTGGCCACCGTGCTCGATCCTAGATTTAAAACCTACCTTGGATCTCTCTTTCCGGCAGACACAAGTCTGCTGGGGTTCAAAGACCTGCTGGTGACAAAATTGTCAAGTCAAGCGGAACGCGACCTGTCAACATCTCCTCCTTCACATTCTCCCGCAACTGGGGGTGCGAGGAAAAGGCTCAGAATTCCGAGCCCACCCGCTGGCGGTGATGCAGGGCAGTCTGGAGCGACTGCTGATGCTGACATCTGGTCCGGACTGAAGGACCTGACAACGATTACGGACATGTCGTCTACTGTCACTGCATATGATTCTCTCACCATTGAAAGAATGGTGGAGGATTATATGAGTGACCGCATCCAAGTAGGCACGTCAGACAGTCCGTACTTATACTGGCAGGAAAAAGAGGCAATTTGGAGGCCCTTGCACAAACTGGCTTTATTCTACCTAAGTTGCCCTCCCACAAGTGTGTACTCCGAAAGAGTGTTTAGTGCAGCCGCTCACCTTGTCAGCAATCGGCGTACGAGGTTACTTCCAGAAAATGTGGAGAAGATGATGTTCATTAAAATGAATTATAATCAATTCCTCCGTGGAGACATTGACCAGCAGCAATTGCCTCCACAAAGTACACAGGGAGCTGAGATGGTGGATTCCAGTGGGGACGAATTGATAATCTGTGAGGAGCGGGATGTACACGGTGATATATCGGAGGATGATGATGAGGTGGACATCTTGCCTCTGTAGAGCCAGTTTGTGCAAGGAGAGATTAATTGCTTCTTTTTTGGTGGGGGTCCAAACCAACCCGTCATTTCAGTCACAGTCGTGTGGCAGACCCTGTCACTGAAATGATGGGTTGGTTAAAGTGTGCATGTCCTGTTTATACAACATAAGGGTGGGTGGGAGGGCCCAAGGACAATTCCATCTTGCACCTCTTTTTTCTTTCATTTTTATTTGCGTCATGTGCTGTTTGGGGAGTGTTTTTTGGAAGGGCCATCCTGCGTGACACTGCAGTGCCACTCCTAGATGGGCCAGGTGTTTGTGTCGGCCACTAGGGTCGCTTAGCTTACTCACACAGCTACCTCATTGCGCCTCTTTTTTTCTTCTTTGCGTCATGTGCTGTTTGGGGAGTGTTTTTTGGAAGGGCCATCCTGCGTGACACTGCAGTGCCACTCCTAGATGGGCCAGGTGTTTGTGTCGGCCACTAGGGTCGCTTAGCTTACTCACACAGCTACCTCATTGCGCCTCTTTTTTTCTTCTTTGCGTCATGTGCTGTTTGGGGAGTGTTTTTTGGAAGGGCCATCCTGCGTGACACTGCAGTGCCACTCCTAGATGGGCCAGGTGTTTGTGTCGGCCACTAGGGTCGCTTAGCTTACTCACACAGCTACCTCATTGCGCCTCTTTTTTTCTTCTTTGCGTCATGTGCTGTTTGGGGAGTGTTTTTTGGAAGGGCCATCCTGCGTGACACTGCAGTGCCACTCCTAGATGGGCCAGGTGTTTGTGTCGGCCACTAGGGTCGCTTAGCTTACTCACACAGCTACCTCATTGCGCCTCTTTTTTTCTTCTTTGCGTCATGTGCTGTTTGGGGAGTGTTTTTTGGAAGGGCCATCCTGCGTGACACTGCAGTGCCACTCCTAGATGGGCCAGGTGTTTGTGTCGGCCACTAGGGTCGCTTAGCTTACTCACACAGCTACCTCATTGCGCCTCTTTTTTTCTTTGCGTCATGTGCTGTTTGGGGAGTGTTTTTTGGAAGGGCCATCCTGCGTGACACTGCAGTGCCACTCCTAGATGGGCCAGGTGTTTGTGTCGGCCACTAGGGTCGCTTAGCTTAGTCATCCAGCGACCTCGGTGCAAATTTTAGGACTAAAAATAATATTGTGAGGTGTGAGGTATTCAGAATAGACTGAAAATGAGTGGAAATTATGGTTTTTGAGGTTAATAATACTTTGGGGTCAAAATGACCCCCAAATTCTATGATTTAAGCTGTTTTTTAGTGTTTTTTGAAAAAAACACCCGAATCCAAAACACACCCGAATCCGACAAAAAAAATTCGGTGAGGTTTTGCCAAAACGCGGTCGAACCCAAAACACGGCCGCGGAACCGAACCCAAAACCAAAACACAAAACCCGAAAAATTTCAAGTGCACATCTCTAGTTCAAACCTGGCTTCCCTGTTTAACCTGCTCTAGCTGCAACTAGTCGCCAGAGTATTGAGCTCACTACCTGACTGTGGCATAAAAATAATTACTATGGTGGTCATTCCGAGTTGATCGCTCGTTATTTTTTTTCCGCAACGGAGCGATTAGTCGCTAATGCGCATGCGCAATGTCCGCAGTGCGACTGCGCCAAGTAAATTTGCTATTAAGTTAGGTATTTTACTCACGGCATTACGAGGTTTTTTCTTCGTTCTGGTGATCGTAGTGTGATTGACAGGAAGTGGGTGTTTCTTGGCGGAACTGACCGTTTTATGGGTGTGTGCGAAAAAACGCTGCCATTTCTGGGAAAAACGCGGGAGTGGCTGGAGAAACGGGGGATTGTCTGGGTGAACGCTGGGTGTGTTTGTGACGTCAAACCAGGAACGAAACTGACTGAACTGACCGCAGTGGCAGAGTAAGTCTCGAGCTACTCAGAAACTGCTAAGAACTGTCTATTCGCAAATCTGCTAATCTTTCGTTCGCAAATCTACTATGCTAAGATTCACTCCCAGTAGGCGGCGGCTTAGCGTGTGCAAAGCTGCTAAAAGCAGCTTGCGAGCGAACAACTCGGAATGAGGGCCTATATGTGTAGTCCTGTGACTTCTCTCTGCACAAACCCAGCGACCTGTACTGGATCTCCCGGTATCCTAACCATGGCTTTGTTTGAGAAGCCTAAAAGGGGGATGAAATTTTAATTTTGATATACAAGACTCTTTATAAGAGCACTACTTTGGCAGTCTCTGGCGTCTTTAAAGTGAGTGGAAACTAATTAGCTACAGCATTAATTAGTCCACATACATTATTGCACAGTGCTGGTTTCCAGAGCCGGCCTTAGGCATAGGCAAACTAGGCAAATGCCTGGGGCATTTGGTATGCTTAGGGGCACCAGCAGCTCCTGCTGATTAAAATGATATGCGGTATGCCTATATTCTGTGTGTGACTGCGGCTGTATATGCAAACGAAACGCTACGTTGCAGTGTATTCCTGGAAATCACTGTAATGTAGCATTTCGTATGCAGATACAGCCGCAGTCACACACAGAAATATAGGCATGCTGCATATCATTTTAATCAGCAGAAGCTGCTTGTGCACCCTAGCCACATAGTAATGCAAATAAGATGCATTTTCATAAACAAAAGGCGCCCAACGTTAGCAGAGCTGCCAGCTGACTCATGCCAGGCATCTCCTGCAAGATAACATATATACTGGGACTGCAACCAGGGGTGCATTACCTGGCCAGGTCGCATCACAAACATCTGTCTGGCCCGCTGCTTCCCCTGTCTTTAATGTAGGATTTCCTGCTGCTGCAGCCCCCTGGGAGTGATGCGGAGGTCCCCACTGACATCTCTCCCAAAATCGCGCCTCAGAATGTCTTGCGAGTGGTATTCTGGGGTGCAGGCGCTTGAGCTAGAAGCACAAGGAGAGAAACATATATGCTAATCAGCTGCACCAGGAGGGACTGATCATCAGTTTCCAATGCACCACTGCGCTGTCTGCAATAACGTGAGGGGCGGGACAATACCAAGGTGGGGTAAAATAGTGGGGGTTGATCACTTGATATGAAGGGGGTTTAGGGGAGGCCCCATAAAAAAAAATTTAAGCTCGGGGTAGAGTAAAAATAAAAAGGCACACATAGTAACACATGGTAGGACACTAAACAGTGGGGGCCCATTGACACTATGGTGAGGGGGCTCTACCACTGGGTACTATTACCACTAGAGTGGTGGGGGTATATAATGCTGGGGTTCTTTTGCCACTGGGGGGCTATTTCTGATGGGGTTTGAGAAGTAATTTTACAGTCAGGGCCTATGGACAGTAAAGCACATTTTATTTGAGACTTTTTAAACTTTTTTAAATTAAAAAAATCCTATTTCTGAGTGTTTTTTCGCAACAAAAATTGTCAGTTACGTGGTTACCATTACGAGACTGTATTGAGAATGGTTCTTTGAAAATATACTTTCTTAATAATAGATGTCATTAAACTTATATAAGCACCATTAAATAATGTCTGTATTCTTATGTATATAGTAGGAAAGTATAAAATATCTAACAATACAGTTTGCCTCTTTCAGAAAATAATGTGCAGAGCAGTGTTCCCCAACGTTGGTCCTAATGCCAGAATAACAGTCCAGGTTCTAACGTTAGCCATACTTGAGCACAGGGGATGTAGGGTCTGATCTAGAGACCGTTGCAAATACTGTAGCAGATGCGATCCCATGTAGCGGTTGTGTAAAAAAAATATACAAATGTTGCAGCTGCTGGGGTTTGTACTGAGATACCCACTGGCAGCAATCTTAGATCTGCCGTTTGTGTACGAAAACGCACCCGTCTGATTCACATTAGTCAGTCCTTATCCTTCTGTATACCCAACAGTCATGTAGCATGGCCATCAGAAATAAGATGCTGCAGCCATTAAACCTGGATATGGGATCGCAGTCGCAGGCAGGGCCGGTGCAAGGTTTCTCAACGCTCTGGGCAAAACTTCAGCGTGCTGCTGAAACCCCCCCCCCCCCCAACTCCCTCCCTCCCAAACCACACACCAGTACCTACTATCCAGCTCTTCAGGTGAAAGTGTGGAGGTGGCATCTTAGAAGTTCAACAGCCACAGGGGGTAATTCTGAGTTGATCGCAGCAGCAAGTTTGTTAGCAATTGGGCAAAACCATGTGCACTGCAGGGGGGGGGGGGGGGGGGCAGATATAACATGTGCAGAGAGAGTTAGATTTTGGTGGATTATTTTGTTTCTGTGCAGGGTAAATACTGGCTGCTTTATTTTTACACTGCAATTTAGATTTCAGTTTGAACACACCCCAACCAAATCTAACTCTCTCTGCACATGTTATATCTGTCCCCCCTGCAGTGCACATGGTTTTGCCCAACTGCTAACATATTTGCTTCTGCGATCAACTCAGAATTAGGCCCACAGTCTGCATTAAGTTAAACTAGGATGCATCTCTCAGAGTTATACTTCATTTCTCATACGGCCTAGAGCAGAGGTTCTCAAACTCGGTCCTTGGGGGCCCACACAGTGCATGTTTTGCAGGTCTCCTCACGGAATCACAAGTGAAATAATTAGCTCCACCTTTTGACCTTTTAAAATGTGTCAGTGAGTAATTAATACACCTGTGCACCTGCTGGGTTACCTGCAAAACATGCACTGTGTGGGCCCCCGAGGACCGAGTTTGAGAACCTCTGTCCTAGAGGATGCTGGGGACGACATCAAGACCATGGGGTATAGACAGGATCCGCAGGAGACATGGGCACTCTAAAGACTTTTCATTGGGTGTGAACTAGCTCCTCCCTCTATGCCCCTCCTCCAGACCTCAGTTTTAGAAATGTGCCCAGGTCGACTGGATGCACTCTGAGGAGCTCTACTGAGTTTCTCTGAAAAGACTTATGTTAGGTTTTTTATTTTCAGGGAGATCTGCTGGCATCAGACTCCCTGCTTCGTGGGACTGAGGGGGCAGAGGCAGAACCAACTTCCTAAAGAGTTTCATGGCTCTGCTTCTGGCTGACAGGACACCATTAGCTCCTGAAGGGTACTGAACGCTAGCCGTGTCTAGATGCTCACTCCCACAGCACGCCGTCACCGCACTCACAGAGCCAGAAGTCAGAAGACAGGTGAGTATGAGAAGAATGATGTTCAATCAAGTAAGTGACGGCTGAGGTGCAGCGCGGCTGGTGAGAGCGCAGCGCGCCATTGCTGCACACACACACAGGCACTGCAGGGTGCAGGGCGCGGGGGGGGGGGGGGGGGGCGCCCTTAGCAGCAAGAAAAATACCTCAAACTGGCTAAAAGGGAGCATAAGAGGCTACTGGCACAGCCCTACCCCCGCCAGTATAAATAATATGTCATATACTGAGTGTAAGGACGCGCCATTGTGGGGGCGGAGCTTCTTCCTCAGGCAGCCAGCACACTACTCAGCGCCATTTTTTCTCTCTCCTCAGGCTGCAGAAAACACGCTGGTCCTCTCCTCCACTTCTGACAAGTACAGGGTGCTATAAAGGGGGGGGGGGGGCACAAAGCGATTGTGGTGCATTTGATAGTGTACATTACTATTTAAAAGCGCTTTTGGGCTGTGTACATACTGTGTTCACAGGCAATACTGGCGCTGGGTTTGTGAACTGGCTGCTCCTATCCTGTGTCCCTCTGACAGATTTTACTGTGGGTCTGTCCCCAAAATAAGTCCCAGTGTGTCTGTGAGTGTAGTGTACATGTGTGAGGCATGTCTGAGGCAGGGAGTTCCTCCCCGGAGGAAGCCATTTTAGGGACACAGAGTTGTAATGTGGTGGCGCTACCGGCACACCAAGAGCCTGCATGGGTGAAAGAGCTATGTGACAGTATGCATCTGATTAACCGTAGATTGGATAAGTCTGAATCTAAGGCTGCATGCTGGAGAAAATCTGTGGAAGATGTGATTTTTCAGGATGCTGTTATTCCTTATGCAGGCGGCCCCTCTGGGTCACATAAGAGACCATTTGCAAATGTTGTAAACACTGATACCGACATGGATTCTGATTCTTGTGTCGACGATGGTGAATCCAGAGAGATAGATCATGAATTGGCAAAAAGTATACAATATATGATTGTCGCTATAAGGGACGTGTTGGAGGTTACAGAAAGCACTCCTGTACCTCAGGAGAAGGCTTATTTATGTAAGGAAAAGAAATCCAAAGTCACGTTCCCTCCTTCACACGAACTAAATGCTCTGTTTGAAGGAATGTGGGTGAATCCTGATAAAACATTTCGTATTCCCAAAAGGATTCACATAGCTTATCCTTTCCCGGCTGAAGACAGGAAAAAATGGGAGTCACCCCCTATGTTAGACAGTGAACTTTCCAGGTTTACAAAGAAGGTAATTCTCCCTGCTCCTGGCATGGCTTCTCTTAAAGAGCCGGAAGACTGCAAAATGGAAACGACATTCAAATCCATTTATGTTACCAATGGTACACTGCTAAGGCCCACTATTGCCTGCGCATGGGCGAGTTTGCGCTTTTGAAAAATGGTCAGAAAGTGTGTCATCAGTAATTGACATGATTGATAAAGATGAGATACTCCTTAAGTTAGGGAATATCAAGGACGCTGCCGCCTACATGCTGGAAGCAATGAAGGATATTGGACTCTTGAGTTCACAAGCCGCTACCATGGCAGTATCGGCTAGGCGGGCATTGTGGATTCGCCAGTGGAACGCGGATGCAGATTCCAAAAGAAACATGGAGGCTCTCCCATATAAAGGTGAGGCCTTATTTGGCGATGGCCTGGATGCGTTAGTCTCGGCGGCTACCGCAGGTAAGTCAACATTTTTGCCCTCTGCGTCTGCACCGGCAAAAAAGACCTATCACCCGCAAATGCAGTCCTTTCGGCCAAATAAATACAAAAAAACGAGAGGTTCCCCCTTCTTTGCAGGTAGCGGAAGGGAAAAGAAGCACACAGCGTCTCCAGGTTCCCAAGAGCAGAAGTCTACCCCTAATTCTGCCAAATCCCCAGTATGACGCTGGAACTCCCTTGCGGGAGGCCGCTCGGGTGGGGGCACGTCTCAAACTCTTCAGCCAGGATTGGATTCTGTCTGGCCTGGATCCCTGGGTGTTGCAAATAGTATCTGTCAAAGTCGAAAAATATTGCAGTACACACATCACGTACAAACTACACACAGATGGCCTCCGCGCGTGTACTTGTTCTGCTGTGCGTGCGCATATCCGCAATTTGCATATAGTCGCTCCCGCGGTCCTGCGCATTAGCGCGTGGTATGAGTATTTACGGTAGAGTTTGTGAACGCATGGAAGGCTATCAAAACACATTACATATTTAATCCAAATAGTGCACAATGTACACATAGTCTCCTTGCACCACATCAGAAAGTAACAGCAGTTTAAATGGTAACAGAACAAAGGGATTCACCTTTACAGAATTAGAGGGGACAGAACAAGGTTATAAGGTGGTGTTTGGTATCCAGCTGTAGGGTATTTTAAGGGTAACATTCCGGTGTTGGTTTGAGGAAGATCGCATGTTCCTGCGGATAGTTATGTGCAGGAGCAGAATATAGATATAAACTGTATTTACTGTACATTATGTATGCGGCGGGAATCCAGAGGAGACCACCCACAAGAGCAGTTGGAACAGACATCGGCCACCTATTCAAACCGACCTATGACCTCTCCTGTACTGTAAATGACCATCCCTGTGTCCAATGGACAAAGAGATTACAGTATCCATTGTGTTATGTTTTGGATAAAGTGTATAAAGAGAGCCTGCAGCAGGCCTGGTCAGACACAAGACTCACAACGTTATCTATCAGATGACCGAGGACCAGACTGGGTAGCGCGGCGAATCCACTCACGTATGTAACATTGAATGTAGCCATTTACTCTGATATATATTGTATTGATTGTATTGTAACCCCCTTTCAGCAATAATACGCTGTGGTCAGTGGCGTAACTACTGCCCCGCAGTCCTCGCGGTGGCTTGGGGGCGCCACTGACTGTGCACAGATTGACATGCGGACGAGCGTCCGCATGTCAATCTGCGGTCTCCTCTCCCTCCTTCCCTCCGCTGCTGCCTCCTGTGTTGGAGGGACACGGAGCGCACATCACGCGCCCCCCTGTGTCCCTCCTGGCTCTTTCCCGGCCGGTAATGAAGGAAGTGCCGTTCGTGAGCTCTGATTGGCTCACGAACCGGCACTTCCTTTATTAGACGGGCCGGGGGAGAGCCAGGAGGGACACTGGAGAGGCGCGCTATGCGCTCCGTGTCCCTCCAACACAAGGGAGGGGGGGGAGGGGGGGAAGCAGGCACTGGGGGGGGCATATACCTGGCACTGGGGGCATATACCTGGCACTGGGGGGGTATATACCTGGCACTGGGGGCATATACCTGGCACTGGGGGCATATACACCTGGCACTGGGGGCATATACCTGGCACTGGGGGGGGGAATATCTGGCACTGGGGGCATATACCTGGCACTGGGGGGAATATCTGGCACTGGGGGGGAAGCAGGCACTGTGGGGGAATATCTGGCACTGGGGGCATATACCTGGCACTGTGGGGGAAGATCTGGCACTGGGGGCATATACCTGGCACTGTGGGGGAAGATCTGGCACTGGGGGCATATACCTGGCACTGTGGGGGAAGATCTGGCACTGGGGGCATATACCTGGGACTGTGGGGGAATATCTGGCACTGGGGGCATATACCTGGCACTGTGGGGGAATATTTGGCACTGGGGGGAGCAGGCACTGAGGGGGCATATGTGGCACTGTGGGGGAATATCTGGCACTGAGGGTATATACCTGGCACTGTGGGGGAATATCTGGCACTGGGTGCATATACCTGGCACTGTGGGAGAATATCTGGCACTGGGGGCATATGTGGCACTGGGAGCACGGCCCTAGCAGCAAGCACTACCCCCTAGCAACGAGCATGACACCCAGTGCATGAAACCCCTGGCAACGAGCATGACACCCTGAGCATGAAAACCCCTGGCACCATGCATGGAACCAAAAGCATGAAACCCCTGGCAACGAGCAGGTAATTTAAAAGTAATTGGAAGCCTTACTGTAGAACTTAATGTGTAATGGGCATTATGGTGTGTGGTATACTATATAACGGGCATTGTGTGGTATGTGGTATAATGTATCACGGACATTGCGGTGTGTGTCATAATGTGTCAGGCATTACGGTGTGTTGTATACTATATCACGGGCATTGTGGTATGTGGTATAATGTCTCAGGATCATTGTGGTGTGTGTCATACTGTGTCACAGACATTGTATGTGCTATAATGTATCAGGGGCATTGCAGTGTGTAGCATAATGTGTAACGGGCATTGCGATTCCTGTCATAATGTGTCACAGGCATTACGGTGTGTGGCATAATGTGTCGGGGGCATTACAGTGTGTGCATATTGTGTCATGTGCATTATTGTGTGTGGAATAATGTCTAAGGGCCATTGCAGTATGTGGCATAATGTATACTGGGCATTACTATAAGGAGGAAAAATGACTAATAATGTAAGGGGCATGAATCAGGATTATTTTTCTTTCCTGTGGTGGCTAACGTCTGGGCGTGCAGGTTGCAAAACTGGGGTATAAGGTAGTCTTTTCCTGCAATACCACGCCCCTTTACGCGAAGCCACGCCCATTTCAACGAAGCCACACACCCTTTTTGGCGGCGCGCACATATTTGTCCCTTTCCTAGTGCCAACTATGGGGGGTATGGGGGAGGGGGGGGGGGGGGGGGGGGGGGCGCCGAAGGATATTTTGGCTTGGGGGAGAAAAATTTCTAGTTACGCCACTGGCTGTGGTGTCGGAACCCAGTGGTAAATTACAAACCGGTGTTGTGTCTTCCTTTCCCTGCTAAGGTTTAAAGGTGAATTGCTATCGCATTGCATTGCTGCATAAGGTTTTAAGTGTATTAGTAACACATCACATTGCTGTATAAGGTTTAAAGTGTGTTCATTGGGTGTGTACGCGCTGTGTGTACTTTGTACCGTCAGCGCGGCGTTTGTACGCTAAGTCCGTACACAGCACGGGACTTTGTACGCCTTTATTAAGTACAGCGGCCGCAGCGGCTCCATGGTAAAGTGTATTTAAGGTGTGTTTAAGGTATAACTTTCATTCCTAAGGATAAATCAGCATTATCATATCCCAGGGATACAAACTACAGTTTCAAGACGTTCCCCCATGCCGATTTTTAAAATTGACCTTGCCAGCTTCTCCGCCAGAGAGAGAAGCAGTAACAGCGGCAATCCAAAAATTATGTCAGGACCAGGTCATAGTCCTGCTACCTTTGTCACAACAAGGGCAGGATTTTTATTCAAGCCTCTTTGTTGTTCCGAAGCCGGACGGCTCGGTCAGACCGATCCTAAATCTAAAAGATCTGAATTTCTTCCTGAAAAGGTTCAAGTTCAAGATGGAATCACTTCGGGCGGTGATTGCCAGTCTGGAGGAGGGGGACTACTTAGCGTCGGTAGACATAAAGGATGCTTACCTGCATGTTCCCATTTATCCTCCTCACCAGGCTTATCTGAGATTCGCGGTTCAGGATTGCCATTACCAATTCCAGACGTTACCTTTCGGTCTCTCCATGGCGCAGAGGGTATTCATCAAGGTGATGGCGGAGATGATGGTCCTCCTTCATCAGAAAGGAGTCAATATAATCCCTTATCTGGACGACCTCCTGATAAAGGCGAGATCCAGGGAGCAGTTGTTACGAAACATATCCCTCTCCCTGTCAATACTCCAACAACACGGGTGGATCATAAATTACCCAAAGTCACAGTTGGAACCGACGACAAGGTTGTCTTTCCTCGGGATGATTCTGGACACAGAAGTTCAGAGAGTATTTCTTCCGCTGGAAATCCAGAAAATGGTAAAACAGATATTGAAACCATCAAGTGTGTCGATCCATCAGTGCATTCGGTTGTTGGGGAAGATGGTGGCGGCCTACGAGGCCATACAGTTTGGCAGGTTCCATGCCCGAGTATTCCAGTGGGACCTGTTGGACAAGTGGTCGGGGTCACACCTACACATGCACAGAAAGATAATCCTGTTGTCAAAAACCAGGATTTCGCTCCTGTGGTGGTTGCACAGCTCTCACCTGCTAGAGGGACGCAGGTTCGGCATTCTGGACTGGGTCCTGGTAACCACGGATGCAAGTCTCCGAGGCTGGGGAGCAGTCTCTCAGTGAGAAAACTTCCAGGGACGTTGGTCACATCAGGAAGCCTGCCTTCACATAAACGTACTGGAGCTAAGAGCCATTTACAACGGCCTTCAACAAGCGGTACATCTTCTTCAAGACCGTCCCATGCAAATCCAGGTGGACAATGTAACAGCAGTCGCATACATAAACAGGCAGGGCGGAACGAAAATCAGAGCGGCAATGGCAGAGGCGACAAAAATCCTCCGCTGGGCAGAAAGACATCTACAAGCTCTGTCGGCAATATTCATTCCGGGAGTAGACAACTGGGAAGCAGACTTCCTCAGCAGACACGATCTCCATCCAGGAGAGTAGGGCCTCCACCAAGAAGTCTTCTCAGAGGTGACAAGTCTTTGGGGAGTTCCTCAAATAGACATGATGGTGTCCCGTATCAACAAGAAGCTTCAGAGATACTGTTCCAGGTCAAGAGACCCTCAAGCAGTAGCAGTGGATGCACTGGTGACCCAGTGGGTTTTTCCATCAGTGTATGTCTTCCCTCCACTTCCGCTGATCCCAAAAGTACTCAGGATCATAAGAAAAACAAGGGTTCGAGCGATCTTCATTGCCCCAGACTGGCCAAAGAGGGCTTGGTACCCAGATCTTCAGCAGTTGCTCATAGAAGATCCTCGGCCTCTTCCTCCTCGGGAGGACCTGCTGCAGCAGGGGCCGTGCGTGTACCGGGACTTACCGCGGCTATGTTTGACGGCATGGCTGTTGAGAGCCGTATCCTAGCCAGGAAGGGTATTCCTAAAGAGGTCATCCCCACCCTTATTCAGGCCATAAAGGGAGTACCGTCAAAACATTACCACCGTATTTGGAGAAAATATGTGTCTTGGTGTGAATCCAAGAAAGCTCCTACTGAAGAGTTTCACTTAAGGCGTTTTCTCCATTTTTTGCAGGATGGTGTGGAGGCGGGCCTACGATTGGGATCAATCAAGGTCCAGAGTTCGGCCTTGTCAGTGTTCTTCCAAAAACAATTGGCCTCTCTTCCAGAGGTTCCGACCTTCGTGAAAGGGGTTCTGCACATCCAGCCTCCATGGGACCTTAACGTGGTATTGCAGTTCCTTCATTCGGATTGGTTTGAGCTTCTACAAAAGATAGAGTTGAAGTTTCTCACTTGGAAAGTGGTGATGCTTTTGGCATTGGCATCCGCCAGGCGGGTGTCTGAATTGGGGGCCTTGTCTCACAAGAGCCCTTACCTGATTTTACATGAAGATAGGGCAGAGTTGCAAACTCGCCAACATTTTCTTCCAAAGGGGGATTCTTCTTTCCACATAAACCAACCTATTGTAGTGCCAGTAGTTGCTGACACATTCACTGATTCAAAGTCTCTAGATGTGGTTAGAGCTTTGAAAATCTATGTTGCTAGAACGGCTCGTATACGGAAAACAGAGGCTCTGTTTGTCCTGTATGATCACAACAAGATTGGCTGTCCTGCGTCCAAGCAGACTATTGCACATTGGATTAGAAATATGATTCAGCAAGCTCATACTATGGCTGGATTGCTGTTGCCGACGTCGGTAAAGGCCCACTCCACTAGGAAGGTGGTATTATCCTGGGCAGCTGCCCGGGGGGTCTCGGCATTAGCCGAGCAGCTACTTGGTCAGGGTCAAACACATTTGCTAAGTTCTACAAGTTTGACACCTTGGCCGATGAGGACCTAAAGTTTGGTCAATCGGTGCTGCAGGGTCATCCGCACTCTCCCGCCCGTACTGGAGCTTTGGTATAGACCCCATGGTCTTGATGTCGTCCACAGCATCCTCTATGACGTATGAGAAAAATAAGAATTTACTTACCGATAATTCTATTTCTCGTAGTCTGTAGTGGATGCTGGGAACTCCGTAAGGACCATGGGGAATAGCGGCTCCGCAGGAGACTGGGCACAAAAGTAAAGCTTTAGGACTACCTGGTGTGCACTGGCTCCTCCCCCTATGACCCTCCTCCAAGCCTCAGTTAGGATACTGTGCCCGGACGAGCGTACACACTAACGAAGGATTTATGAATCCCGGGTAAGACTCATACCAGCCACACCAATCACACCGTACAACCTGTGATCTGAACCCAGTTAACAGCATGATAACAGAGGAGCCTCTGGATAGATGGCTCACAACGACAATAACCCGATTTAGTTAACAATAACTATGTACAAGTATTGCAGACAATCCGCACTTGGGATGGGCGCCCAGCATCCACTACGGACTACGAGAAATAGAATTATCGGTAAGTAAATTCTTATTTTCTCTGACGTCCTAGTGGATGCTGGGAACTCCGTAAGGACCATGGGGATTATACCAAAGCTCCCAAAACGGGCGGGAGAGTGCGGATGACTCTGCAGCACCGAATGAGAGAACTCCAGGTCCTCCTCAGCCAAGGTATCAAATTTGTAGAATTTTGCAAACGTGTTTGCCCCTGACCAAGTAGCTGCTCGGCAAAGTTGTAAAGCCGAGACCCCTCGGGCAGCCGCCCAAGATGAGCCCATCTTCCTTGTGGAATGGGCTTTTACAGATTTTGGCTGTGGCAGGCCTGCCACAGAATGTGCAAGCTGAATTGTATTACAAATCCAACGAGCAATAGTCTGCTTAGAAGCAGGAGCACCCAACTTGTTGGGTGCATACAGGATAAACAGCGAGTCAGATTTTCTGACTCCAGCCGTCCTGGAAACATATATTTTCAGGGCCCTGACTATGTCCAACAACTTGGAGTCCTCCAAGTCACTAGTAGCCGCAGGTACCACAATAGGTTGGTTCAGATGAAACGCTGAAAACTACCTTAGGGAGAAAATGAGGACGAGTCCTCAATTCCGCCCTGTCTGAAAGGAAGATCAGATAAGGGCTTTTACAGGATAAAGCCGCCCATTCTGACACGCGCCTGGCCGAGGCCAGGGCCAACAGCATGACCACTTTCCATGTGAGATATTTTAACTCCACAGATTCAAGTGGTTCAAACCATTGTGATTTTAGGAATCCCAAAACTACATTGAGATCCCAAGGTGCCACTGGAGGCACAAAAAGGAGGCTGTATATGCAGTACCCCTTTTACAAACGTCTGAACTTCAGGAACTGAAGCTAGTTCTTTCTGGAAGAAAATTGACAGGGCCGAAATTTGAACCTTAATGGACCCCAATTTTAGGCCCATAGACACTCCTGTTTGCAGGAAATGCAGGAATCGACCTAGTTGAAATTCCTCCATCGGGGCCTTACTGGCCTCGCACCACGCAACATATTTTCGCCAAATGCGGGGATAATGCTTTGCGGTTACATCCTTCCTGGCTTTGATCAGGGTAGGGATGACTTCATCCGGAATGCCTTTTTCCTTCAGCATCCGGCGTTCAACCGCCCTGCCGTCAAACGCAGCCGCGGTAAGTCTTGGAATAGACAGGGTCCTTGATGGAGCAGGTCCCTTCTTAGAGGTAGAGGCCACGGGTCCTCCGTGAGCATCTCTTGAAGTTCCGGGTACCAAGTCCTTCTTGGCCAATCCGGAGCCACGAGTATAGTTCTTACTCCCCTCCGTCTTATAATTCTCAGTACTTTTGGTAAGAGAGGAAGAGGAGGGAACACATACACTGACTGGTACACCCACGGTGTTACCAGAGCGTCCACAGCTATTGCCTGAGGGTCCCTTGACCTGGCGCAATACCTGTCCAATTTTTTGTTTAGGCGGGACGCCATCATGTCCACCTTTTGGTTTTTCCCAGCGGTTTACAATCATGTGGAAGACTTCTGCTGAGGAAGTCTGTTTCCCAGTTGTTCACTCCCGGAATGAACACTGCTGACAATGCTATCACATGATTTTCCGCCCAGCGAAAAATCCTTGCAGCTTCTGCCATTGCCCTCCTGCTTCTTGTGCCGCCCTGTCTGTCTACGTGGGCGACTGCCGTGATGTTGTTCGACTGGATCAGCACCGGCTGACCTTAAAGCAGAGGTCTTGCTTGGCTTAGGGCATTGTAAATGGCCCTTAGCTCCAAGATATTTATGTGAAGTGATGTCTCCAGGCTTGACCACAAGCCCTGGAAATTTTTTCCCTGTGTGACTGCTCCCCAGCCTCGCAGGCTGGCATCCGTGGTCACCAGGACCCAGTCCTGAATGCCGAATCTGTGCCCTCTAGAAGATGAGCACTCTGCAACCACGACAGAAGAGACACCCTTGTCTTTGGTGACAGGGTTATCCGCTGATGCATCTGAAGATGCGATCCGGACCATTTTTCCAGCAGGTCCCACTGGAAAGTTCTTGCGTGGAATCTGCCGAATGGAATTGCTTCGTAGGAAGCCACCATTATTTCCCAGGACCCTTGTGCACTGATGCACTGACACTTGGCCTGGTTTTAGGAGGTTTCTGACTAGTTCGGATAACTCCCTGGCTTTCTCCTCCTGGAGAAACACCTTTTTCTGGACTGTGTCCAGGATCATCCTTAGGAATAGAAGACGTGTCGTCGGGATCAGCTGCGATTTTGGAATATTAAGAATCCAACCGTGCTGCCGCAACACTACTTGAGATAGTGCTACCCCGACTACCAACTGTTCCCTGGATCTTGCCCTTATCCGGAGATCGTCCAAGTAAGGGATAATTAAAACTCCCTTCCTTCGAAGGAGTATCATCATTTCGGCCATTACTTTGGTAAAGACCCGGGGTGCCGTGGACAAACCAAACGGCAGCGTCTGAAACTGATAGTGACAGTTCTGTACCACAAACCTGAGGTACCCTTGGTGAGAAGGGTAAATTGGGACATGGAGATAAGCATCCTTGATGTCCAGAGACACCATATAATCCCCTTCTTCCAGGTTTGCAATCACCGCTCTGAGTGACTCCATCTTGAATTTGAACCTTTGTATGTAAGTGTTCAAGGATTTCAGATTTTAAATTAGGTCTCACCGAGCCGTCCGGCTTCGGTACCACAAACAGCGTGGAATAATACCCCTTTCCCTGTTGTAGGAGGGGTACCTTGATTATCACCTGCTGGGAATACAGCTTGTGAATGGCTTCCCATACCGCCTCCCTGTCGGAGGGAGACGTCGGTAAACAGACTTTAGGAAACGGCGAAGGGGAGACGTCTCGAATTCCAATTTGTACCCCTGAGATACCACCTGAAGGATCCAGGGGTCCACCTGTGAGTGAGCCCACTGCACGCTGAAATTTTTGAGACGGGCCCCCACCGTGCCTGAGTCCGCTTGTAAAGCCCCAGCGTCATGCTGAGGACTTGGCAGAAAACGGGAGAGGGCTTCTGTTCCTGGGAACTGGCTGTTTGCTGCAGCCTTTTTCCTCTCCCTCTGCCACGGGGCAGAAATGTGGAGCCTTTTGCCCGCTTGCCCTTATGGGGCCCAAAGGACTGCGCCTGATAATACGGCGTCTTCTTATGTTGAGAGGCTACCTGGGGTAAAAATGTGGATTTCCCAGCCGTTGCCGTGGCCACCAGGTCTGTTAGACCTACCCCAAATAACTCCTCCCTTTTATAAGGCGGTACTTCCATATGCCTTTTGGAATTAGCATCACCTGACCACTGTCTTGTCCATAACCCTCTTCTGGCAGAAATTGACAGCGCACTTACTCTTGATGCCAGTCGGCAAATATCCCTCTGTGCATCACGCATATATAGAAATGCATCTTTCAAATGCTCTATAGTCAGTAATATACTGTCCCTATCTAGGGTATCAATATTGTCAGTCAGGGAATCCGACCAAGCCACCCCAGCACTGCACATCCAGGCTGAGGCGATTGCTGGTCGCAGTATCACACCCGTGTGAGTGTATATACATTTTACTGCTTTCTGTCAGCAGGTTCCTTAAGGGCGGCCGTAGCCGGGGACGGTAGTGCCACCTGTTTAGACAAGCGTGTGAGCGCTTTATTCACCCTAGGGGGTGTTTCCCAACGTGCCCTATCCTCTGGCGGGAAGGGGTATGATGCTAATAACTTTTTAGGAATTAGCAGTTTTTATCGGGGGAAACCCACGCATCATCACACACTTCATTTAATTCTTCAGATGCAGGAAAAACTACAGGCAGTTTTTTCTCACCCAACATAATACCCTTTTTAGTGGTACTGGTATTATCAGAAATGTGTAAAAACATTTTCCATAGCCTCAATCATGTAACGTGTGGCCCTACTGGAAGTCACATTCGTCTCTTAATCGTCGACACTGGAGTCAGTATCCGTGTCGGCGTCTGTATCTGCCATCTGCGGTAACGGGCGTTTTAGAGCCCCTGATGGCTTTTGAGACCCCTGGACAGGCACAGGCTGAGTCGCCGGCTGTCTCATGTCATCAATCTTTTGTAAAGAGCTGACACTGTCACATATTCCTTCCATAAGCTCATCCACTTAGGTGTCGACTCCCTAGGGGGTGACATCTCTGTTACAGGCAATTTCTCCGCCTCCACATCATTTTCCTCCTCATACATGTCGACACAACGTACCGACACACAGCACACACACAGGGAATGCTCTGATAGAGGACAGGACCCCACTAGCCCTTTGGGGAGACAGAGGGAGAGTATGCCAGCACACACCAGAGCGCTATATATATACAGGGATAACCTTATATAAGTGTTTTTCCCCTTATAGCTGCTGTATTGTTATACTGCGCCTAATTAGTGCCCCCCTCTCTTTTTTAACCCCTTTCTGTAGTGTAGTAATTGCAGGGGAGAGCCAGGGAGCTTCCCTCCAACGGAGCTGTGAGAGAAAATGGTGCCAGTGTGCTGAGGAGATAGGCTCCGCCCCCTTCTCGGCGGCCTTTTCTCCCGTTTTTCTGTGGAATCTGGCAGGGGTTAAAATTCATCCATATAGCCCTGGGGGCTATATGTGATGTATTTTCGCCAGCCAAGGTGTTTTTATTGCTGCTCAGGGCGCCCCCCCCTAGCGCCCTGCACCCTCAGTGACCGAAGTGTGAAGTGTGCTGAGGAGCAATGGCGCACAGCTGCAGTGCTGTGCGCTACCTTGGTGAAGACAGGATGTCTTCTGCCGCCGATTTTCCGGACCTCTTCTTGCTTCTGGCTCTGTAAGGGGGCCGGCGGCGCGGCTCTGGGACCGGACTCCGAGGCTGGGCCTGTGTTCGGTCCCTCTGGAGCTAATGGTGTCCAGTAGCCTAAGAAGCCCAATCCACTCTGCACGCAGGTGAGTTCGCTTCTTCTCCCCTTAGTCCCTCGATGCAGTGAGCCTGTTGCCAGCAGGTCTCACTGAAAATAAAAAACCTAAAACTAAACTTTCACTAAGAAGCTCAGGAGAGCCCCTAGTGTGCACCCTTCTCGGCCGGGCACAAAAATCTAACTAAGGCTTGGAGGAGGGTCATAGGGGGAGGAGCCAGTGCACACCAGGTAGTCCTAAAGCTTTACTTTTGTGCCCAGTCTCCTGCGGAGCCGCTATTCCCCATGGTCCTTACGGAGTTCCCAGCATCCACTAGGACGTCAGAGAAATAGGATTTTGATAACCTACCGGTAAATCCTTTTCTCCTAGTCCGTAGAGGATGCTGGGCGCCCGTCCCAGTGAGTACTTAACCTGCAGTTTAGTTATTAGAGTTACACAAGTTGTGTTATCTTGGTTTCAGCATGTTGCTGCAATTGGTTCATGCCTGTTGGCGTGTGTTATGTTGAATGCCATGTGTGCGGCATGGTTGAGGGTGTGAGTTGGTAGATATCTCACCACTAGTTAAGTAATTCCTTTCCTCAAAATGTCAGTCTCCCTGGGCACAGTTCCTACAACTGAGGTCTGGAGGAGGGGCATAGAGGGAGGAGCCAGTTCACACCCAATGTAAAGTCTTTAGAGTGTCCATGTCTCCTGCAGATCCCATCTATACCCCATGGTCTTGATGTCGTCCCCAGCATCCTCTACGGACTAGGAGAAAAGGATTTACCGGTAGGTTATCAAAATCCTATTTTTATGATAAGCAGACCCCCTCCCAGATCCTGGCGTCCTAGGCAGCTGCTTAATGGTAGAGCCGTCCCTGTTCCTACCGCTTTGTCTGTCTGTTACAGTATTACCCAGTTTTGTTCTATTACTGTTTCCAATTATAAAGCGAAACAGAATAATTAGAAACTCATTAATAATAATAATAATAATAACTTGCAAGGTCACAGAAGTAGGCGGACAGTGGGCTTGATTATGAGTTGATCGCACGAAGCTGCTTTTTGCAGCCTGTGCGATCAACTATACTCCGCCAATGGGGGTGGGTTTTTTCCCCATAGCAAGGCTGCGATCGCTTGGGCGGCTACCTGACATAATGTGGGCTCTACCTGGCATAATATGTATCAGAGGCTCTACCTGGCATAATATGTATCAGGGGCACTCTATCTGGCATAATGTGTATCAGGGTTCTACCTGGCATAATGTGGGCTCTACCTGGCATAATGTGGATCAGGCTCTCTACTGTGGTGTAATGTGTATAAGGGCCTCTACTGTGGTGTAATGTGTGTAAGGGGCTCTACCATGGCATAATGTGTATATGGAGCTCTACCATGGTGTAACATGTATAAGGTGTACTACTGTGTTATGTGAATAAGGACACGACGTGTAATGTGAATTGGTACTATTATGTGGCCATGCCCCTTCCTCCATAAAGCCACGTGCCTATATTTTTGCCGCGCATCTTTGACGAGCACTGTGCCTATTTTAAATATGGTGGGAGAGGGGGCACCAATTCCTTTTCTGACACACGGCACCAAAATGTCTAGTTACAGCACTGTAAATATATATATATTTACGCATTTCCCATGCGGTTTGTGGTTATAACGCATTTATGTACGTATGTATGTACTAAGAGCCAGACGCCGGGTTTCCGATGCAGAAGGTAATGCCAGCAAAAACGTTACCCTATGGAAGCCTATGGGTTTCTTTCCGCATTGGTGCTGTCAGGGAGATCTGATCTGATCCTTCCCTGCATCCCCTGTGGCTGTGGCATCACTCTGCACATGCGCAGGCGGATGCCCGGGTCATAAACTGGGAAGTCCAAGGACTGGCGGCCATCGCCTTTACAATACTAATGGCATATGTTAGTACATATACTATTATTATCGGCGCCGTAAGTGGCGGGATGTACCACAAGAGGTTGGTACATCCCACCCACTATCTTTTGTGAGATGAATTATTATAAGAGAGATAAGTGTTCATGCCCAAGCAGTAGTAAGCTTTCGCTCGCACAGCTGCGACCGGGTCACTACTGCATATGCGCGGGGGCATCGTTGCTTCGCCGGGCAATGACAAAGGGAACTAAGAAAGTGACTGCAGCGGCGATCGCTTGAGAATTTACAGGAATGGGCGTTCCTGGGCAGCAACACAGCGTTCGGAACCGTTTTCTGGGAGTGGTAAGAAAATCGCAGGTGTGTTTGAAGAAACGCAGGCGTGTCCAAGGCGGGTGTTTGACGTCAGAGCCAGAACCGAACAGGCTGAAAACGTCGCAGCTGGTAGGTATGTCTATACCTACTTAGAAACTGCACAAATTTTTTTCCCATAGCAGGTAGTGCCCCTGATACAAATTATGCCAGGTAGAGACTTTGATACACATTATGCCAGGTAGAGCCCATATTATGCCAAGTAGAGTCCCTGATGTACCGAGTGAGAGAGAGTGTGTGTGTTTGATCCCCCCCTCCCTGAAGCACACATACTCACCTTCCACACGCAGCAGCAACAGTAGCTAGGAGGGGCGGAGTGTACAATCAAAAAGCTGCAGCGCTGCCCGGCTACTACTCCATGTAACCCTGTGACAAGTAGCTGGTCTCTACTACAGCTACCTAGCGGCAGCACCATAAACCTTCTACATCACAGCCCTGAGAGTGTTCCCAGCAGTTCTGCGCCCCACAGTGCACTGCATACGCACTGTGTGCCAGGAATTGCTAGCCGACACATAGTTATGGCCGTGTGTGTGTGTATATATATATATATATATATATTGTGACAAGAACACTGGGATAGTGTTTGAGGGCAGGTATATTTGTCCCAGGTTCTTGTCTTACATGTTTTAGAAAATGTTAACTTCTAGGAAAAATGCTTTTTGTTTTGTCTGAACCTTTTCAGTTTGCTGTAAAAGCTGGGTAAAGGCTCTGAGAGAGATAAGGCGAGTTCTAGACATTGGGCCCAGTTCGGGTCTTTGGCCTCACAGAGGGCTAATCAGGGTTTCAGCTGTGTAAGAGTGATATAGTGCTTCTAACCTGATTAGTATGGGCAGACTGCCTGGGAAGGCTGCAGGATCTGTGTGTGAGAGACACGCTTTCTGATGCAAGTGAGCTATACAGTATGTACTGAAGAACTCTGTGTTTTGTTTAGTGACTGTTAGGAATATCTTATGTTTAGTTAGTGCCGGACAGGCAAGGTATTTTTATTTTGGGGTTTGTTTTATTTTCTGTTTCAATAAAACTGGCCGGGGTCAGTTGTACCAGAAACTGGACTTGTGTTGTTCCTCAGCTGCTGCGTGCTGCCATATTCCCCAGGAAAAGGCACCTTGCACCCCTACAGTGTTACAACTTGGTGGAGAATGCGAGCAGGCCGTTCTGCGCATAAGTGAAAGCAGCAGCTTTGTGAGGCCTGCAGAAAACGGTGGTTTATGCAGATACAGCCCAGTGTGAAGTTACTGAGACTCACCCCTGAGGGTTTGATATATGTCCTGGGTGAAAGCAGCTACAAAGCCGCCTGAAAAATCTGTTGACATGAAGGATCTGCTTAAAGCCTTGCTGCAAGCTACAGCGGCTCAGCAGGAGGCCAACCGACAGCAGCAGGTGGCAATGGAGGAAAATTGGAGACTACAGCAGGAGGCCAACAGACAGCAGCAGGTGGCAATGGAGGAAAATAAGAGACAACAGCAGGCAGTTGTTGATGAACTTTACAGGCAACAGCGTCAGGATAGAGAGGCCTTAGCAGAAGTGGTGCAGAGACTTGCAGCTCGGGTTGGAGATGTGGCCGTCAGTGCTCCAACCAGCTCTAGTTCTATACGAGCCAGTCACTTCCTGCAGAAAATGACAGAGGCTGATGATGTGGAGGCCTATCTGACCACGTTTGAAAGGAGTGCCGAGCGTGAGAACTGGCCGAAAGCACAGTGGGCCAGTCTGCTGGCACCTTTCCTGTCAGGTGAGCCCCAAAAAGCTTACTTTGATTTAAGCCCTGCTGAGGCTCGGGACTATGATAAACTAAAGACTGAGATCCTGACCCGCCTGGGAGTCACGCTGTCAGTACGAGCACAACGGGTGCACCGTTGGCTGTACGCCATGGAGAAGCCTCCGCGCTCCCAGATGCACGACCTTATTCAGCTAACAAAAAAATGGCTACAGCCAGAGACATTAACTGGTCCCCAGATGGTGGAAAGAGTCGTCATGGACCGCTACTTGAGATCTTTGCCCATGGTCCTGCGCAAGTGGGTGAGCCATGGAAACCCGGGTACTGCTGACCAATTAGTGGACATGGTAGAGAGGTATTTGGCAGCAGAGGAACTACTGATGACCACCCAGCAACCCATAGATCCTCGACAGCGCCCTTCAGTAAAGACTGGTAAGACTGTTCCGTGGGAAAACGTTGCTGGGCGGTTAAGAGAACGCAAGGCTGGAGAGACTGTAAACACTGGCCCTGGAAACAGGCCAATGGGGCTAGAACGGTCTATGCTGCCCAAACGGGGTGATAATCGTGTGGTTAAATGTTTTAGGTGTGGTATGCCAGGTCATGTTATTGCCAATTGCCCAGTCACGCAAGAACCCATGCAATGTGATGCTGCCTTTGAATGTCGCAGAATGTCTTTCTTTGCTAGGTTAGCCTGTACTGTGGTACCTTCACCTGAGCTGGAAAAACAAATGTGTGATGTGTTCTTAGAAGGTAACCGGGTAGAGGCCTTGCTAGATTCAGGAAGTTTAGTTACCCTCGTGAAAGCTGGGTTAGTGAACCCCTTAAAGGTCCAGCAAATACCTATTGGGGTAACTTGCATACATGGGGATACCCAACATTATGCCACTGCTGAGGTGAATATAGAAACTTGTTGTGGGTCAGCAATGGTTAAAGTGGGACTGGTCCCTACCTTGGTGCATGAGGCCATAATAGGGAGGGATTTTCCTCATTTTTGGAAACTGTGGGAATCACGGTTATCAACAGATGTGAGAAGTAAAAAGCCAGTTGATAATACCGGTGATTTTATGGATGTACGTGGGTCTTCGGAACTTTCTGGCCCTTTGCCTTTTGCTAGTTTGGCTGGGGAAGTGACAGATGGGGAGTCCAGTGAGGACCCTCTTGCCGGGAACAGAGACATCGTAGTTAGAACTGAAAGCGTGCCTGACCTGGAGGTAAAGAAGGATCTGTTTGCGTCTGAACAGTTAAAGGATCCTACCTTAATAAAGGCTAGAGAGAATGTTAAGATTGTTAATGGGGAACCTGTGGTACCAGGTGACAGGGTTACGTATCCCCACATGGCCATCTGTAATGAGCTCTTGTACCACATTGTCAAAAGGGGTGAGGATGTGGTGGAACAGCTGGTAGTTCCCCAGCCTTATCGGAGAACGGTACTAGATTTAGCTCATAGTCACGTTACCGCAGGACATTTAGGGGCAGAAAAAACCACTGAAAGAGTTTTACAAAGGTTCTTTTGGCCAGGGGTTTATAAAGAAGTGTCTGAATATTGTTCTTCCTGTCCTGAATGCCAGTATCATGCCCCTAGACCCCATTTCAGGAGCCCACTAGTTCCCATGCCTATTATAGAGGTCCCGTTTGACAGAATAGCCATGGATCTCGTGGGGCCCTTGTTAAAGTCTGCTCGGGGCCATCAGTATATCCTGGTAATTATGGACTATGCCACTCGATATCCTGAGGCTGTCCCTTTACGCACTATCACAACCAAGGCGATAGCTAGGGAGCTGGTGCAGGTATTTAGTAGAGTGGGAATACCAAAAGAAATTTTGACTGACCAAGGTACTCCATTTATGTCAAGGATCATGAAAGAATTGTGCAAGTTATTTAAGGTCACTCACCTCAGGACGTCCATCTACCATCCCCAAACTGACGGGTTGGTGGAAAGGTTTAATAAAACATTAAAAAGTATGTTAAAAAAGGTTGTTGAGAGAGATGGGAAAAACTGGGATTGTTTGTTGCCCTACTTGTTAATGGCCATCAGAGAAGTTCCTCAGTCCTCTACGGGGTTTTCTCCATTTGATTTGTTGTATGGTAGACACCCCAGAGGGCTGTTGGATGTTGCCAAAGAGACGTGGGAAGGACAGCCCACTCCTTATAGAAGCGTTATTGAGCATGTAACACAAATGCAGGATAGGATTGCAGCCGTGGTACCTGTTGTCAGAGAGCACATGGAACAGGCCCAAAGTGCTCAACAGAGGGTCTATAACCGGAGTGCCAAGATACGGGAATTTGCTCCTGGAGATAGAGTTCTTGTTTTGGTACCCACTGTGGAAAGCAAATTCCTAGCTAAATGGCAGGGTCCATTTGAGATTAGGGAAAAAGTGAATGAGGTTAATTACAAAGTATACCAGCCGGGAAAGAGAAAACCCGAACAGATCTACCATGTTAACTTAATCAAACCCTGGAAAGATAGGTTGTCTCTGTCAGCGGAGCCTTGCCCTTCGGTGTCTTCACCCCGGTTGCTTCCCGCAGTGAAGGTGTCAGAGACATTATCAGCTGATCAGAACAATCAGGTTAAAGAATTTCTCATCCAAAATAGGGAGGTATTTTCAGAGCTGCCTGGCCGAACGACCATAATAAAACATGACATTGTCACAGAACCAGGGGTCAGGGTTCATTTAAAGCCATATAGGATTCCTGAAGCTCAGCGAGAAGCTATTTCTAAGGAAGTTAAAACCATGTTAGAACTTGGAGTCATAGAGGAGTCTAACAGTGAGTGGTCCAGTCCCATAGTGCTCATCCCGAAGCCCGACGGTAGCATACGCTTCTGTAATGACTTTCGTAAGTTAAATGAGGTGTCTAAGTTTGACGCATACCCCATGCCCCGTGTGGATGAGCTTGTAGAAAGGCTGGGAACAGCCAGGTTTCTCACCACATTGGACCTGACCAAAGGTTACTGGCAAATACCTTTATCTGATAGCGCCAAAGAAAAAACAGCCTTTTCAGTTCCGGAGGGGCTGTACCAGTATAAGATGTTACCCTTTGGGTTGCATGGGGCTCCAGCAACCTTTCAACGGGCGATGGATAAAATTTTGAGGCCCCATAGAAAATATGCAGCTGCCTATTTGGATGATGTGGTAATTCACAGTACAGACTGGGGGTCCCATTTGGTTAAAGTACAAGCAGTACTGGACTCAATCAGAGAGGCAGGGTTAACTGCTAACCCAAAGAAGTGCTGCCTCGCAATGGAGGAGGTCAAATACTTGGGCTTCACCATAGGCAGAGGTCTGATTAGGCCCCAATTGAATAAAGTTGATGCTATTCAAAACTGGCCTCGTCCAGTGAATAAAAAACAGGTAAGGGCTTTTTTGGGAATTACTGGGTACTATAGACGGTTTATTCCTAATTTTGCGACCACAGCGGTGCCGTTGTCAGACCTTACCAAAGGGAAGCAGTCAAATGTGGTGAAATGGAACCCTGATGCAGAAAAGGCGTTCCAAGCATTAAAAGTGGCTTTGTGTTCACAACCGGTGTTGATAACACCAGATTTTTCAAAAGAATTTGTGGTACAGACAGATGCCTCAGAGGTAGGGATAGGTGCTGTGCTGTCCCAAACCAGAGATGGGGACGAACACCCTATCATTTATTTGAGTAGGAAACTCAATGAGCATGAAAAAAGGTATGCCATTGTGGAAAAGGAGGCTTTGGCCATTAAGTGGGCACTAGATACCTTGAGATATTACCTCTTGGGTAGACAATTCAGACTAGTGACAGACCATGCCCCTTTAAAATGGATGTATGTAAATAGAGGCAAGAATGCTCGTGTAACTAGATGGTTTCTAGCGTTGCAGGACTTTAAGTTTACTGTCGAACATAGACCGGGAACACAATTGGCCAACGCAGATGCATTGTCTCGCATCTTCTGTTTGGGGGCTACAAGTGTTCCGGCCCCTAGGTCGAAACAGGGGAGGGGGATATGTGACAAGAACACTGGGATAGTGTTTGAGGGCAGGTATATTTGTCCCAGGTTCTTGTCTTACATGTTTTAGAAAATGTTAACTTCTAGGAAAAATGCTTTTTGTTTTGTCTGAACCTTTTCAGTTTGCTGTAAAAGCTGGGTAAAGGCTCTGAGAGAGAGATAAGGCGAGTTCTAGACATTGGGCCCAGTTCGGGTCTTTGGCCTCACAGAGGGCTAATCAGGGTTTCAGCTGTGTAAGAGTGATATAGTGCTTCTAACCTGATTAGTATGGGCAGACTGCCTGGGAAGGCTGCAGGATCTGTGTGTGAGAGACACGCTTTCTGATGCAAGTGAGCTATACAGTATGTACTGAAGAACTCTGTGTTTTGTTTAGTGACAGTTAGGAATATCTTATGTTTAGTTAGTGCCGGACAGGCAAGGTATTTTTATTTTGGGGTTTGTTTTATTTTCTGTTTCAATAAAACTGGCCGGGGTCAGTTGTACCAGAAACTGGACTTGTGTTGTTCCTCAGCTGCTGCGTGCTGCCATATTCCCCAGGAAAAGGCACCTTGCACCCCTACAGTGTTACAACTTATATATACACTGTATATATATATATATATATATATATATATATATATAAACAGGAAAGCCTGACACTCCACAACATGCAGTGTCCTAGTTGCTGGGGTGTCCTCCTAGACTTTAGAGGTCCAAAATATGTAAAGAAAAAATCAGGTGACACTCCACAGGCTGAATCAGCATATTTTATATATATATATATATATAGAATTGTAGAAAAGCGCGGCGCCACTCATCAGACTTGAATTAACCTTTTATTGGTGCCGTGAAGCCGACATGTTTCGGGGCTTGTACCCAGTCCTCAGGGCCAGACAGAAGTGAGACAATCACAGAAAACCACATTTAAATACCATAACCATAATAGACACAAAATGACTAAGTGTCCGGTATCAGTGTCCGTGTCGCGGCTTGGTGACGTCCGTGGCGCAATTAGCCGCGCCTCTATCCCCATGGAGACAGCCAAGTCCAGGCTGTCTCTCATGGGGTCTGCTGCCCGTCAATCACCGCCCGGCGTCCAATGCCGCTTTCACTTCCCCAGTTTCCGCCGATGACATGGCTGCACTTGGTGTAGCAGGGGTATCACTATGGCAACCGTTCACCCAATGCTGCAGCGATCGCCAGAAATCTAAGAAACATAATGAACATACATAAATACAAATAAAAAGACAATGTGCAATAGTATAACATGTGCAAGAAAGTCATCTAAAAACTGGATCTTATGGTAATCATACCCTCCTCAGCAACTACAAGGTTTATAAGCTATTCTATGCATAGTATATACTAATTCATTCATTAAACTAGATAATAGCGATAACTATACATAAGTTATATCATAATCTCTGGATGATGCTATTGCAAGGACCCAATCAAGAGTTACATTTAAAATAAAGGAAACATTTGTAACCCCAAATTTTCATTTAATCCCCCCGGTGAGAGTGTACCCAAAGTATAAATCCATCTAGTTTCCCTCTGGAGCAATGTTCTTGCTCTATTACCTGCCCTAAGTGAAAGGGGTACATGGTCTATCAGTATTGCTCTGATACTTGCTACTCCATGTTTTGCCATTAAGCAATGGCGCGCAAAGGGTTAATCGCTTGTACCCTTTTCGTGGGCCTTTTTGATGGCACTTCGATGCAGCGCCATTCTCTCCCAAAACTGCCTAATGGTCTTGCCTACATAGGCAAGGCCACAAGGGCAGGTAAGGAGATAGACTACATGAGTAGTGGTGCAGGTTAGCCTATGTGTAATTCTCATCTTTCTGCCTGAATGTGGGTGGTTAAAGGTGGCACCTATGATTAAAGTATTGCAGGTTGCACAGCCCAAACATTTATAGCCGCCTAATTTAGGCCTCAAGAAATGTGCCTGTGAATTCCTCATAAGCCTAGTGGCATCTAATTTGATCACATGGTCTCCTAGATTGCGGCCCCTCGTATGGCTAGGCATTATCTTGGTATCTGACAGCTCTGATAAGGCCACATCGGTTTGAATAATCGGCCACAATTGTTTGACCTTTTTTGTTATTCGTGTTGAAGCTGTGGTAAATTTATTCACCCAAGGTAACCTTTTGTCTAAATGCTTCTTGGTGCTAGTACCAAGTACTTGTTCCTGAGTGAGTTTTAGCACCTTCTGCTTAGAAGCCTCCAATTCTTTAATCGGGTACCCACGTTCCGCAAACTTATAAAGCATGTTGTCTAAAGCGTTTGTGGCTTCTTCCTGCTCTGATATGATACGTCTTACCCTCAAGAATTGGGAAAAAGGTAACCCCGTATGGAGGGATAACGGATGGAAACTTTGGTGATTCAATAGGGTATTTTTGTCTGTAGGTTTTACATATATAGAAGTTTTCAAAGCCCCGCCTGTACTAGTAATGGTAACATCCAAGAAGTTAATAGATGACTCATCAATAACATAAGTGAATTTCACTACATGTCCAGCCGCATTATGCGTATCCCATATAGCCATTAGTGTTTCTTTAGGGCCCTGCCATAGGACCAATAAATCATCTATGTACCTCTTTTAGTACAACAGATGATTAGAGATGGTAGTGTCTAACTGGAACATGTGTTTCTCAATCTGGTACATAAAAGCGTTGGCGTACGATGGGGCCACCGCCGACCCCATCGCACACCCCGCTATTTGCAAAAAGAATAGGCCATTGAAGAGGAAGTAGTTGATTGTCTCACTTCTGTCTGGCCCTGAGGACGGGGTACAAGCTCCGAAACATGTCGGCTTCACGGCACCAATAAAAGGTTAATTCAAGTCTGATGAGTGCCACCGCGCTTTTCTACAATTCTATATAGTCACTCCATGTCACTAGGAAGGCACCACAGCATTTCACTTTGGGGAGCTTAGGAGTGCCGGGCGCTACAGTGGACTTTGGATTTTGGGATCTATGCCAAACGGTTTGCCAACCTGGAAGCATTATCCCTCCCAAGGCACCCCCCCATATTTGTTATTTCTTATACCAGACCAGGGCACTCTCTTGCAGTCTGCTGAGGCAGCTGTATTTTAATCCCTATACTGGATTGAAGGTATCAGCCCACATTCAGGACGGAGATCACTGGACACAGTGCCATACCTTTTAAAGAGTAAAAATGTCAGATGCTGAGTTGTTAATGGATGAAGCTCTGGGCCTGATACAAAAAGATGCTAGTGAACGACTAAGCTTTTCTGATGTGGAAGCCAAAGCTGTATTGGTGGGGAAGAGCTTGGAGGATGAACCCAATATAAGCTCTAATGATGAACTATTTAGGTCATGGTTTAAAATGAAACAAAGGGAATGCGATTTTGAATATCATGGCATTTCCCTGTCGGACTACTATCGAAATAACTTGATCCCAAGGGGCTTTCGGATACGCAACTCACCGACTATAGGCAGATACAATACACAATTCTGCCGTCGGTGGGTTGCGGTTCTTAACAAATGTTCTATGGACCTCCTACTACTGGTGGTGGAGGAATCGACAAGAGAGCTGAACCTTGTCAAAGAACAAATTACTACGTTTGAAATACAACACAAGCAAGCCCTCAGTCAGGACAAACAGACAGACTGGATCACGAAGTTGACGACACAGATGGATCAGTACCGACATGACCTGATTCGTTTTAAACAAGATAAATTAGCCAAAGTTAAGAGAGATTATGAGCAAAGGCAGGTATACCCGTGGTTGGGTAACACAAGATCTGGGCAGGATTACAGGCAATCATATAGACGCCAGTATTCACGCAGATGGAAGGTAAGACAAGACACTAGTACATCTGTTAGTGACTCTGAGTATGCATCCTCCCACATGCCATCAGCGGATGAACAGCTCCCTTTAGGACAACTCCCTTTAGGAGTACGCACACGCTCCAATCGGACACCAATAGCAGGCCGAGGAAGAGGAGGAAGGGGCAGAACCAAAGGATCCTATGCTCCAAGACCTCCTCGACCTTGAAAGAACTGGTGTTCAATCTGTCATCAACCCCACTAACAGATTTGGAATACCGCTTATTAGCTAAAGGACTCACATTTATCCCGACAACCCGACAGGACCCGCTTGAATGGAAAATTGAAGTGCACCGCTTGAATAGGACATTGAGGAGAAAGGAATTCTTTAACAACAAACCGGTTCCTGGAACTACACCAGGACTTCCAGTACAACTATGTAAAGTAGCTCAGAAATCACTATTTGACCCCCCTTCTCTCAACCCCTCTATCCGGACATTCACTAGAATGTTAGAAGAAGAGGGGGAACAGGGCCTCGAGAGAACAAGTTCCCTTTAATTTGTCTAAACAGGAGAAGCTAACCCTTAAAAATGTATCAGAGAGGGAAGATATCATTATACAAAAAGCAGATAAAGGGGGTTCCATAGTGGTACTGGACACAACATCTTATATTAATGAATGTCTACGCCAATTGAATGACGTTACTTTTTATCAGAAGCTTGTAAAAGATCCTACTAGGGAGTACAAAGTAGAGCTGGATGCACTTATTTTTCAGGCTAGAGATATGGGGATTATTTCATTGGAAATAAGCAAAGCCCTAATGGTTGAGTACCCTAAGGTACCCTTGTTTTACACAGTACCTAAGGTACACAAAACCATGGTGGACCCACCTGGCCGCCCTATTGTATCGGCCAGGGGGTCGCTATACCAGCCTATTTCCATATACCTAGATGCATTCTTGAATCCCTGCGTACAGGCATTACCTTCTTGCAGTAACAAAGGTTTAAGGGAAAAAAATTGTGCGCAATCTAGCTGCTGGAAGAGACACACTTTCCTGAAGGATCCTTCTCCCTTCACCATAAGTGCCACAATAAAGAAAAGATGGAAAGCGTAACTTATTCTGCGCTCGTCTTTGTTTCCATCGACAGCAAACAGATGCTCAATGCAAATTATGTGGGAGCATAGAAAAGATTAAAAGAGTGGATATAGTGAAGCACAATTTAATACATATAAAATTCATATAACACACTTATAAAAATCCATATACATATTCATAGCAGCAAAACTTGAATTGAATAAATTGCACAGAAATCCTCATGGGCAAAAAAGACTGGTGGATAATTACCAATGTGTACAGAATTGTAAAAACAGTTCTAAACCAGCATGCGGGTTTTTGTTTTGGAGGATCCCGGAAATCCCCTCAATCCTCGTATGACTGGAACAGAATGGCAGTGACGTCGCGGCACTGGTTACCGGGGAATAAAATCAAATGGACGTCTCTAAGTACTCATAAAAGTACAAAATATGTGGCCAGTAAGACTCTGGAACGACACGTCTATTTGCCATGCCGAGATCAAGAAAATCCGTGCGGGGGAAAGGTCTATAGCGCTACCGCGACCCGGAAGTAATACCGGAAGTGAACGTCGCTATGGAAACGGACAGGCGCTAGACGGCACGGACGGACGATGCGGCCTGGAAGTTCATAGCAGAATGTCACCAACCGCAAAGGACCATGGGACCTGATAGAATTAAATATGTATAGGGTCCAGCTGAGTGGGTGACGTTCCGATTGGCTGATTGAGGATTTAAATATCAGTATTGAGGTAGCAGCATTGTGAACATTACACCTTGAAAAAGACTCCTGTTTGGAGTAGAAACGCGTCGGTGGAACGCTCAGGTGCCGTGGGACAATATACTGGAGGACTTGCCATTCTGTTCCAGTCATACGAGGATTGAGGGGATTTCCGGGATCCTCCAAAACAAAAACCTGCATGCTGGTTTAGAACTGTTTTTACAGTTCTGTACACATTGGTAATTATCCACCAGTCTTTTTTGCCCATGAGGATTTCTGTGCAATTTATTCAATTCAATTTTTGCTGCTATGAATATGTATATGGATTTTATAAGTGTGTTATATGAATTTTATATGTATTAAATTGTGCTTCACTATATCCACTCTTTTAATCTTTTCTATGCTCCCACATAATTTGCAGAGCATCTGATTGCTGTCGATGGAAACAAAGACGAGCGCAGGATAAGTTAGGCATTACCTTCTTATTTGAAGGATACAACGTCGTTATTAATACAATTGCAACAATTTAAATCTTTGCCTGAGCACCTCTTATTGTGCAGTGCTGACGTCACAAGCCCTTACACCTGCATCCCTCATGATGCGGGTGTGGGGGCGGTGAGGTCACTCATAGAGGGCAATGCAAATTATGAGGGCCCTGAACCCACTTTCTTTTTGCAATTGCTGAATAAGGTATTACATAGGAACTACTTCCTCTTCAATGGCCTATTCTTTTTGCAAATAGCGGGGTGTGCGATGGGGTCGGCGGTGGCCCCATCGTACGCCAACGCTTTTATGTACCAGATTGAGAAACACATGTTCCAGTTAGACACTACCATCTCTAATCATCTGTTGTACTAAAAGAGGTACATAGATGATTTATTGGTCCTATGGCAGGGCCCTAGAAAAACAGGAATGGCTATATGGGATACGCATAATGCGGCTGGACATGTAGTGAAATTCACTTATGTTATTGATGAGTCATCTATTAACTTCTTGGATGTTACCATTACTAGTACAGGCGGGGCTTTGAAAACTTCTATATATGTAAAACCTACAGACAGAAATACCCTATTGAATCACCAAAGTTTCCATCCGTTATCTCTCCGTAAGGGGTTACCTTTTTCGCAATTCTTGAGGGTAAGACGTATCATATCAGAGCAGGAAGAAGCCACAATCGCTTTAGACAACATGCTTTATAAGTTTGCGAAACGTGGGTACCCGATTAAAGAATTGGAGGCTTCTAAGCAGAAGGTGCTAAAACTCACTCAGGAACAAGTACTTGGTACTAGCACCAAGAAGCATTTAGACAAAAGGTTACCTTGGGTGAATAAATTTACCACAGCTTCAACACGAATAACAAAAAAGGTCAAACAATTGTGGCCGATTATTCAAACCGATGTGGCCTTATCAGAGCTGGCAGATACCAAGATAATGCCTAGCCATACGAGGGGCCGCAATCTAGGAGACCATGTGATCAAATTAGATGTCACTAGGCTTATGAGGAATTCACAGGCACATTTCTTGAGGCCTAAATTAGGCTGCTATAAATGTTTGGGCTGTGCAACCTGCAATACTTTAATCATAGGTGAAACCTTTAACCACCCACATTCAGGCAGAAAGATGAGAATTACACATAGGCTAACCTGCACCACTACTCATGTAGTCAATCTCCTTACCTGCCCTTTTGGCCTTGCCTATGTAGGCAAGACCATTAGGCAGTTTCGGGAGAGAATGGCGCTGCATCGAAGTGCCATCAAAAAGGCCCACGAAAAGGGCACAAGCGATCAAACCTTTGCGCGCCATTGCTTAATGGCAAAACATGGAGTAGCAAGTATCAGAGCAATACTGCTAGACCATGTACCCCTTTCACTTAGGGCAGGTAATAGAGCAAGAACATTGCTCCAGAGGGAAACTAGATGGATTTATACTTTGGGTACACTCTCACCGGGGGGATTAAATGAACATTTGGGGTTACAATGTTTCCTTTAGTTTAAATGTAACTCTTGATTGGGTCCTTGCAATAGCATCATCCAGAGATTATGATATAACTTATGTATAGTTATCGCTATTATCTAGTTTAATGAATGAATTAGTATAGACTATGCATAGAGTAGATTATAAACCTTGTAGTTGCTGAGGAGGGTATGATTACCATAAGATCCAGTTTTTAGATGACTTTCTTGCACATGTTATACTATTGCACATTGGGGGTAATTCCAAGTTGATCGCAGCAGGATTTTTGATAGCAATTGGGCAAAACCATGTGCACTGCAGGGGGGGCAGATATAACATGTGCAGAAAGAGTTAGATTTGGGTGGGTTATTTTATTTCTGTGCAGGGTAAATACTGGCTGCTTTATTTTTACACTGCAAATTAGATTGCAGATTGAACACACCCCACCCAAATCTAACTCTCTATGCACATGTTATATCCGCCTCCCCTGCAGTGCACATGGTTTTGCCCAATTGCTAACAAAAATCCTGCTGCGATCAACTTGGAATTACCCCCATTGTCTTTTTATTTGTATTTATGTATGTTCATTATGTTTCTTAGATTTCTGGCGCTCGCTGCAGCATTGGGTGAACGGTTGCCATAGTGATACCCCTGCTACACCAAGTGCAGCCATGTCATCGGCGGAAACTGGGGAAGTGAAAGCGGCATTGGACGCCGGGCAGCAGACCCCATGAGAGACAGCCTAGACTTGGCTGTCTCCATGGGGATAGAGGCACGGCTAATCGCGCCACGGACGTCACCAAGCAGCGTCACGGACACTGATACTGGACACGAGCGGGCGTGCACGGCGTGGAGCAGGTGAGTACACTTAGTCATTTTGTGTTTTTTATGGTTATGGTATTTAAATGTGGTTTTCTGTGATTGTCTCACTTCTGTCTGGCCCTGAGGACGGGGTACAAGCCCCGAAACATGTCGGCTTCACGGCACCAATAAAAGGTTAATTCAAGTCTGATGAGTGCCGCCGCGCTTTTCTACAATTCTATATAGTGACTCCATGTCACTAGGAAGGCACCACAGCATTTCACTTTGGGGAGCTTAGGAGTGCCGGGCGCTACAGTGGACTTATATATATATATATATATATATATATATATAAAAAATGAGAATAAGAAAGGGCGCCTCATAGTGCATCAATCCTTTTCATACACATTTATTCATAGTTCTTCACACACATATGGTTTAAAATCACGTACCAGATGCGGCGGTTTCAACCACCGTAAGTATAACAAATATAACACCAGGTAATATGTGGATAATACCACGAGTAGTAACTAGCAGCGATCTCACCACCACAGTCTGCTCCTTCACACCAGGCCACAACCCTACGCGTTTCGTCACGTTGGACTTCGTCAGAGGGTTGGCCTAGCGTAGCACAACCTTCCAATAAATCAAAGTTCTCCACCAATCAACATACAGCTGTGTTTTTCAACTGTGTTCATAGCATAAAACGGACTATATATAAATGTCCGTAAATGCAACTTTACTATACTTATTTAGTTTTCACATACATTTATGCATGAACGGAACAATTAGTTACTTATAAGCTTCAGCTATTAAAATATAAACAATCTTAAAAAAATATGTATACTAATAATCCATTTCCCTGTCTATATTAATACATTCTAATAATCCACAAACCTCTCTATAGGGAAAAACAAAGCTTAGTTGTGGATATAATAATTTTTCATTATATAAAAAGAAGTTGGATTAACCCTAACTTTTAATTTAAAAACGGGGTAATTTTAAATCCCTCATTCAAACCCACCGGGTGCAGTGTATTGAGAGTCATTATCCAAAACGTCTCTCTTCTAGCTAACAATTTAAGTCTATCCCCTATATATATATATTAGCAGCTACATAGCTCGATATATTGACTCTTTCCCCTTTCCAGCAACCCAGCAGGGTATGCATTCGCAGGGAGGGGGGCGGGAGATTATTGTGGGTTTGGTTGACTGTGATATGCGGGATGCAATCGTACGGAGGGGGTATAATCACTGGGGGGGGGGGGTAATATATATGCAGGTTGCAATCGCGGGTGGTGGTGGCGGAGGGCGGGTACAATGTGGCGTGACATCGCAGGAGTCTGTTGCTATGGTGCGGGATTGGAATATGTACAACCCGCCCTGGGTGTCGTCGCGGATAGGAGCGGACAATTACTACCGTTCGTACAGTGTAACAAGAGCCAGCAGCACAAAGCTTACTTTACGTGCACAGACAGAGCCACTGCCGCTGGGTTACTTACACTGTCAGTGCTGCCGGGTTGCCGTGGCATTCCTGCTCTTCATCTGTAAAGGAAGTGGAGATCAGCTAAGGTATAAAGCAAGCATTCACCGACAGCATGAGGTGCCGCCCTCCAGTGTCCACCGCCCATAGGCAGCTGCCTAAAGCTGCCTAGTGGTGGCGCCGGCCCTTGTCGCAGGCTCCAACACTCCCCCAAAATGGTCCTGACACGCCTACATTTATAGTCACCCCCCCCCCCCATTACTGCTAATAAATGCTCCCTGTCAATCACGTTACGAATAAATCTTCACTGCGACTGTCATTGAAAAACCATTGTGCACATGTGCAGTGCGACTCAGATGTATGTGCAGTGGTAAAAAATTGCTTCACTGCGTCCAACATTAACATTGCATTATCTCTGAATCAGGTGCTAATTAGTACTTCAGTTATCTTGATTTAAGCATCTGTGCTCAAGCAGGGAAATCCTTAAAACCTAGACTGCCAGTGTGTCTTGAGGACCGAGGTTGGGAAACACTGGTGTAGAGATATAGGGGCTTATATGACCGCACGCGAGATGCAGGCAAGAATGCAATTCCAGCACTCCTGGCCATACAGTATTTTTAAAGTGGCAGATATTTAAACGGTAAAAGCAGGTTGGTTTTGCCTAATAAACGATTGCCTCTTTGTAAGTACGAGCAGACTTGCTGAAATCACACCAATCTCTGCATGTTGCATAAGCCCATTAAAATCACTCCCATGTTCATGTTGTTTCACCATCTTTGTGTTTCATCCTCAAAACCTTTGACATATCTTTTGATTTCTTTCTATGAAGCCTCTAATACTTTTTCTGAGAGAATTTATCAAAAGAGTAAGAGGTAATTTAGGGCAATTTATGGTAATTTAGGAGTTGAGAATTTTGTACCAGATTGAAGGTGCATGTACTGTATGTAGGACTGTCACAGAGGTGACTGTAACAAGCATTTCCACTTTTTGGCTTACAGGTACAAAAATCAATATATTGTTTCCACATCGGCCAATAATTGTGACAGAAATAAAAATGCGTTCTTAACAGCAGAAAGCCAGTGAAACAATCTGGAGTAAAGGCCAGACCTTGCGAATTCTCAGGTATGCATGTTAGTGAATGTCATATTGTTTGCTTAACACTTCAGTACTGAAAGGGTTAAATTGATTCCTCTGCCAGAGCAACACGGAACATCTGCTTTGCATTAGCCTTGATGGAGGGACTACTTATAAATGCATGACTTAACCAGCCTTTGCTGAGGTAAATGTCAGATAGCTGAGACCGGTCCAGCATCAGATTTAAACGCCGCTTTCTTTTGAAGCAAATAAAAAGGCCCATTTTAAATCTGAGGTATTTTTATGGGCTACCATTAGAGAATAAAATGACAAATGAAAGCACTGTGATGACTTTCGCCTAAAACCCCGAATAAATCATATTTCTAGCCAAATAATATTACCTCAGAAAAGTCAGGTCTGTACATGAGGTGTTATTTATTCAATGTAAGAGATATGGTTCCCTCAGAAAAGTACTGAATTAAGACATCTACTAAAATCTAAATTGAGATTCTACTCGTAAAACTATTTTTTAAAAAAACCCCGAAACAGTCAGGGGAAAGGCCTGAGCTGCAGAGATACTGACTAGACTGTGTTTCCTGCTGCAAACTTTGAATATATCAACATAAAAAAATGCTTCTCTTGAGACCCTGTATTTGAGACATGAATAGTATAACAAAAATGCTAGTTATATCAGGCCAGTATCCAGTTTCATTACCAGGTACATACAAATTTAATCTGACTCGAGTAAATTTAAGTGAATATGAAATGTAGGCCTGCAAATATAATTTTGTATTCAGGGTGGGGAGGCCTCACATTTCAGGCAGTGTGTAGATTAATTTAATTGTATGTGATCGCTGAATGTATTTCGAAATGTATCATGTCAGACGAGTTTCATATTTCTGCAGTCATTTCTCTATACAATATGCAGTTTTTATTCTGTTTTTGCAAGGAAAACATGTTAAAACTTACTGGGAGGCTACACACACACACACACACACACACACACACCCACACACACACACACACTAGAGATGAGCGCCGGAAATTTTTCGGGTTTTGTGTTTTGGTTTTGGGTTCGGTTCCGCGGCCGTGTTTTGGGTTCGACCGCGTTTTGGCAAAACCTCACCGAATTTTTTTTGTCGGATTCGGGTGTGTTTTGGATTCGGGTGTTTTTTTCAAAAAACACTAAAAAACAGCTTAAATCATAGAATTTGGGGGTCATTTTGATCCCAAAGTATTATTAACCTCAAAAACCATAATTTACACTCATTTTCAGTCTATTCTGAATACCTCACACCTCACAATATTATTTTTAGTCCTAAAATTTGCACCTAGGTCGCTGGATGACTAAGCTAAGCGACCCTAGTGGCCGACACAAACACCGGGCCCATCTAGGAGTGTCACTGCAGTGTCACGCAGGATGTCCCTTCCAAAAAACCCTCCCCAAACAGCACATGACGCAAAGAAAAAAAGAGGCGCAATGAGGTAGCTGTGTGAGTAAGATAAGCGACCCTAGTGGCCGACACAAACACCGGGCCCATCTAGGAGTGTCACTGCAGTGTCACGCAGGATGTCCCTTCCAAAAAACCCTCCCCAAACAGCACATGACGCAAAGAAAAAAAGAGGCGCAATGAGGTAGCTGTGTGAGTAAGATAAGCGACCCTAGTGGCCGACACAAACACCGGGCCCATCTAGGAGTGTCACTGCAGTGTCACGCAGGATGTCCCTTCCAAAAAACCCTCCCCAAACAGCACATGACGCAAAGAAAAAAAGAGGCACAATGAGGTAGCTGTGTGAGTAAGATAAGCGACCCTAGTGGCCGACACAAACACCGGGCCCATCTAGGAGTGGCACTGCAGTGTCACGCAGGATGTCCCTTCCAAAAAACCCTCCCCAAACAGCACATGACGCAAAGAAAAAAAGAGGCACAATGAGGTAGCTGTGTGAGTAAGATAAGTGACCCTAGTGGCCGACACAAACACCGGGCCCATCTAGGAGTGGCACTGCAGTGTCACGCAGGATGTCCCTTCCAAAAAACCCTCCCCAAACAGCACATGACGCAAAGAAAAATTAAAGAAAAAAGAGGTGCAAGATGGAATTGTCCTTGGGCCCTCCCACCCACCCTTATGTTGTATAAACAGGACATGCACACTTTAACCAACCCATCATTTCAGTGACAGGGTCTGCCACACGACTGTGACTGAAATGACGGGTTGGTTTGGACCCCCACCAAAAAAGAAGCAATTAATCTCTCCTTGCACAAACTGGCTCTACAGAGGCAAGATGTCCACCTCATCATCATCCTCCGATATATCACCGTGTACATCCCCCTCCTCACAGATTATCAATTCGTCCCCACTGGAATCCACCATCTCAGCTCCCTGTGTACTTTGTGGAGGCAATTGCTGCTGGTCAATGTCTCCACGGAGGAATTGATTATAATTCATTTTAATGAACATCATCTTCTCCACATTTTCTGGATGTAACCTCGTACGCCGATTGCTGACAAGGTGAGCGGCGGCACTAAACACTCTTTCGGAGTACACACTTGTGGGAGGGCAACTTAGGTAGAATAAAGCCAGTTTGTGCAAGGGCCTCCAAATTGCCTCTTTTTCCTGCCAGTATAAGTACGGACTGTGTGATGTGCCTACTTGGATGCGGTCACTCATATAATCCTCCACCATTCTTTCAATGGTGAGAGAATCATATGCAGTGACAGTAGACGACATGTCCGTAATCGTTGTCAGGTCCTTCAGTCCGGACCAGATGTCAGCATCAGCAGTCGCTCCAGACTGCCCTGCATCACCGCCAGCGGGTGGGCTCGGAATTCTGAGCCTTTTCCTCGCACCCCCAGTTGCGGGAGAATGTGAAGGAGGAGATGTTGACAGGTCGCGTTCCGCTTGACTTGACAATTTTCTCACCAGCAGGTCTTTCAACCCCAGCAGACTTGTGTCTGCCGGAAAGAGAGATCCAAGGTAGGCTTTAAATCTAGGATCGAGCACGGTGGCCAAAATGTAGTGCTCTGATTTCAACAGATTGACCACCCGTGAATCCTTGTTAAGCGAATTAAGGGCTCCATCCACAAGTCCCACATGCCTAGCGGAATCGCTCCGTGTTAGCTCCTCCTTCAATGTCTCCAGCTTCTTCTGCAAAAGCCTGATGAGGGGAATGACCTGACTCAGGCTGGCAGTGTCTGAACTGACTTCACGTGTGGCAAGTTCAAAGGGCATCAGAACCTTGCACAACGTTGAAATCATTCTCCACTGCGCTTGAGACAGGTGCATTCCACCTCCTATATCGTGCTCAATTGTATAGGCTTGAATGGCCTTTTGCTGCTCCTCCAACCTCTGAAGCATATAGAGGGTTGAATTCCACCTCGTTACCACTTCTTGCTTCAGATGATGGCAGGGCAGGTTCAGTAGTTTTTGGTGGTGCTCCAGTCTTCTGTACGTGGTGCCTGTACGCCGAAAGTGTCCCGCAATTCTTCTGACCACCGACAGCATCTCTTGCACGCCCCTGTCGTTTTTAAAAAAATTCTGCACCACCAAATTCAAGGTATGTGCAAAACATGGGACGTGCTGGAATTTGCCCATATTTAATGCACACACAATATTGCTGGCGTTGTCCGATGCCACAAATCCACAGGAGAGTCCAATTGGGGTAAGCCATTCCGCGATGATCTTCCTCAGTTGCCGTAAGAGGTTTTCAGCTGTGTGCGTATTCTGGAAAGCGGTGATACAAAGCGTAGCCTGCCTAGGAAAGAGTTGGCGTTTGCGAGATGCTGCTACTGGTGCCGCCGCTGCTGTTCTTGCGGCGGGAGTCCATACATCTACCCAGTGGGCTGTCACAGTCATATAGTCCTGACCCTGCCCTGCTCCACTTGTCCACATGTCCGTGGTTAAGTGGACATTGGGTACAACTGCATTTTTTAGGACACTGGTGAGTCTTTTTCTGACGTCCGTGTACATTCTCGGTATCGCCTGCCTAGAGAAGTGGAACCTAGATGGTATTTGGTAACGGGGGCACACTGCCTCAATAAATTGTCTAGTTCCCTGTGAACTAACGGCGGATACCGGACGCACGTCTAACACCAACATAGTTGTCAAGGCCTCAGTTATCCGCTTTGCAGCAGGATGACTGCTGTGATATTTCATCTTCCTCGCAAAGGACTGTTGGACAGTCAATTGCTTACTGGAAGTAGTACAAGTGGGCTTACGACTTCCCCTCTGGGATGACCATCGACTCCCAGCAGCAACAACAGCAGCGCCAGCAGCAGTAGGCGTTACACGCAAGGATGCATCGGAGGAATCCCAGGCAGGAGAGGAATCGTCAGAATTGCCAGTGACATGGCCTGCAGGACTATTGGCATTCCTGGGGAAGGAGGAAATTGACACTGAGGGAGTTGGTGGGGTGGTTTGCGTGAGCTTGGTTACAAGAGGAAGGGATTTACTGGTCAGTGGACTGCTTCCGCTGTCGCCCAAAGTTTTTGAACTTGTCACTGACTTATTATGAATGCGCTGCAGGTGACGTATAAGGGAGGATGTTCCGAGGTGGTTAACGTCCTTACCCCTACTTATTACAGCTTGACAAAGGCAACACACGGCTTGACACCTGTTGTCCGCTTTTCTGTTGAAATACCTCCACACTGAAGAGCTGATGTTTTTGGTATTTTCACCAGGCATGTCAACGGCCATATTCCTCCCACGGACAACAGGTGTCTCCCCGGGTGCCTGACTTAAACAAACCACCTCACCATCAGAATCCTCCTGGTCAATTTCCTCCCCAGCGCCAGCAACACCCATATCCTCCTCATCCTGGTGTACTTCAACACTGACATCTTCAATCTGACTATCAGGAACTGGACTGCGGGTGCTCCTTCCAGCACTTGCAGGGGGCGTGCAAATGGTGGAAGGCGCATGCTCTTCACGTCCAGTGTTGGGAAGGTCAGGCATCGCAACCGACACAATTGGACTCTCCTTGTGGATTTGGGATTTCGAAGAACGCACAGTTCTTTGCGGTGCTTTTGCCAGCTTGAGTCTTTTCAGTTTTCTAGCGAGAGGCTGAGTGCTTCCATCCTCATGTGAAGCTGAACCACTAGCCATGAACATAGGCCAGGGCCTCAGCCGTTCCTTGCCACTCCGTGTGGTAAATGGCATATTGGCAAGTTTACGCTTCTCCTCCGACAATTTTATTTTAGGTTTTGGAGTCCTTTTTTTACTGATATTTGGTGTTTTGGATTTGACATGCTCTGTACTATGACATTGGGCATCGGCCTTGGCAGACGACGTTGCTGGCATTTCATCGTCTCGGCCATGACTAGTGGCAGCAGCTTCAGCACGAGGTGGAAGTGGATCTTGATCTTTCCCTAATTTTGGAACCTCAACATTTTTGTTCTCCATATTTTAATAGGCACAACTAAAAGGCACCTCAGGTAAACAATGGAGATGGATGGATACTAGTATACTTATGGATGGACTGCCGAGTGCCGACACAGAGGTAGCTACAGCCGTGGACTAACGTACTGTGTCTGCTGCTAATATAGACTGGATGATTGATAATGAGATGAAATCAATATATATATGTATGTATATATAATATCACTAGTACTGCAGCCGGATAGGTAGATAATATATTTATTAGGTAATGATGACTGATGACGGACCTGCTGGACACTGTCAGCTCAGCAGCACCACAGACTGCTACAGTAAGCTACTATACTATAGTAGTATGTACAAAGAAGAACGAAAAAAAAAACCACGGGTAGGTGGTATACAATTATGGATGGACTGCTGAGTGCCGACACAGAGGTAGCTACAGCCGTGGACTAACGTACTGTGTATGCTGCTAATATAGACTGGATGATTGATAATGAGATGAAATCAATATATATATGTATGTATATATAATATCACTAGTACTGCAGCCGGACAGGTAGATAATATATTTATTAGGTAATGATGACTGATGACGGACCTGCTGGACACTGTCAGCTCAGCAGCACCGCAGACTGCTACAGTAAGCTACTATACTCTATAGTAGTATGTACAAAGAAGAAAGAAAAAAAAACAAACCACGGGTAGGTGGTATACAATTATGGATGGACTGCCGAGTGCCGACACAGAGGTAGCTACAGCCGTGGACTAACGTACTGTGTCTGCTGCTAATATAGAGTCTAGACTGGATGATAAATTATTGATAATGAGATGAAATCAATATAATATCACTAGTACTGCAGCCGGACAGGTACTATATATATTTATTATGTAATGACTGATGACGGACCTGCTGGACACTGTCAGGTCAGCACAGCACCGCAGACTGCTACAGTAAGCTACTATAGTAGTATGTATAAAGAAGAATGAAAAAAAAAAAACCACGGGTAGGTGGTATACAATATTATATATATAAAATATATATATATATATATATATATATATATATTATATACAATTATATATATATATATATATATATATTAAACTGGTGGTGATTGATTATTAAACTGGTGGTCACTTCAGGACAGGTCACGTTGCAACTTGCAACTAGTACTCCGAGGCCTAAGCAGACAATCACAAAATATATTATTATACTGGTGGTCAGTGTGGTCACAACAATCGCAGTGTGGCACTGACTCTGGCAGCAAAAGTGTGCACTGTACGTTATATGTACTCCTGAGTCCTGCTCTCAGACTCTAACTGCTCCCCACTGTCAGTGTCTCCCCCACAAGTCAGATAATACACTTACAGTCACACTATCTAATCTATAAATATCACTTCAGCAAGTAGTATAGTAGTATACAGTAGTACTCCTCCTAATAATGCTCCCCGAAAATACTGTGTCTCTCTCTTCTCTAAACGGAGAGGACGCCAGCCACGTCCTCTCCCTATGACTCTCAATGCACGTGTGAAAATGGCGGCGACGCGCGGCTCCTTATATAGAATCCGAGTCTCGCGATAGAATCCGAGCCTCGCGAGAATCCGACAGCGTGATGATGACGTTCGGGCGCGCTCGGGTTAGCCGAGCAAGGCGGGAAGATCCGAGCCTGCTCGGACCCGTGTAAAAAACCTGAAGTTCGGGCGGGTTCGGATTCAGAGGAACCGAACCCGCTCATCTCTAACACACACACACTGGCGTATAATGGGTGCAGATTGTCGGTGCACTTGGGCCTCTGAGTCGAGTTGGCCCACATTGCTCCCTTTGTACTCATTGACTAAAAATTTAAAAAAGAAAGGAGGATCACTCGGCCCTCAGGAGTGCAACCTACTGGGGCTCTGATACAGGGGGCCTGTTACAAGTTAATTTCAGAGCATGTGGCCCTAACACTGTGCTCTCGAGCTGACAAACGTTTGTTTGCAGTCCCCTAAAACTGAAGAATCACAGACATAAACTATCAGTGCCGTTTCAGGGCTACCGAGCGCCGCCCCTGCCCCCTGAGCACATGACATTATGATGCTATGTATAGGAGACAGCGCTTTTTGGAGTGTACTGAGGATGCTCCAAACGGCTCTACTTGTAGGTGGCAGGGTGCAGTTCGGACGGTACTGACGCAATGATACTGACTGTAGGGTGCCATTCCAGGAACCCTGCTAGCCAGAAGCATGGGCCATAGGGCAGCGACGGTGCCGCCCACATGTCCCTGTGCTCTGTACGGCTGCACCACTTGCACACCTCTACTTAGGACCCTGTAAACTGTATATCTAGTGAGTGACAGTCTTCAAGCATGCGCAGGAGCCGGACTGTGCATGTTCAGAACAGGTCCTGCAACGTCAAATGCAGTGCAGCTGCAGACATTGGATGACTGACAGTCTGCAGGTGTTTGGAGCAGGGGAGGGGGAGCGATGCGAATAAGGAGGCATGGCAGCCCAATTTTCTGGGGGTAAGAAAACCAGTGGCTGCATACTCAGATGCTGCTTCACTTGCCCCAGGAACGTAACATAGTAACATAGTTTCTAAGGTTGAAAAAAGACAATTGTCCATCGGGTTCAACCTATTTGTGGTCTCCTATGCACGATTATTTTGTATAAAATTTTGACTGAAGTTGATGACTGCCTTTACGTTTTACCCCTCTTTTTTTATAATAACCATAGTGCGTGACTATGCCCCGTAACCCTGGATATCCTTATCCATTAGGAATTTATCTAACCCATTCTTAAAGGTGTTGACTGAGTCGGCCATTACAACTCCCTCGGGCAGGGAATTCCAAACACGTATCGTCCTTACCGTAAAAAAGCCTTTACGCCGTATTGTGCAGAATCTCCTCTCCTCTAACCTGAGCGAGTGTCCACGAGTTCTCTGTGTTGATCTAACCATAAACAGGTCCTGCGCAAGATCTGTATATTGTCCCCTTATATATTTGTAAATGTTGATCATGTCCCCTCTTAATCTCCTCTTTTCCAGTGTAAACATGCCTAGTCTTGCAAGCCTTTCCTCGTATTCCAGCGTTTCCATACCCTTAATTAGTTTGGTCGCCCGCCTTTGAACCTTTTCTAGCTCCAGGATATCCTTTTTGTAGTAAGGTGCCCAGAATTGTACACAGTATTCAAGGTGTGGCCTCACAAGTGATTTATATAACGGGAGTATAATACTCTCGTCCCTAGCATCAATTCCCCGTAGTTTTGCTGAACATCATAAGTAACTTGAGTGGTTTCTTAGGTGTCTGATGTTTCTTAGGTGCCACCTGATGTTCTCACAGTGGATCTGGTGCTCAGCCAGTAGTAAGAGTCTTTTTACTACAGACGTCACTTGCTGCATTAGCAAATATACACAAGTGCACTGCGCACAAACTGGCAGTCCCGATCCACACTGCGTCCATCTCTGAATCAGCCCCATAGTATTGTAGCGCATGGTGTAAGTAAAGATGTAGACAATACAATAAGGGTCACTGATGACAAACAGAACCTGGTGAGGAGCACACTTGTACTTATTGTTCAATTGAACTGACGCCAAACCATCCATTATTTGGCAGTGTAATATGAGACAGGCATAGAAATATTAAACGGCCCTTGAAAACAATGACTGGAGGTGTTCCTGGTCTTTTGTGAACTTATAGCAAATTGCACTTTTTAAATTCACGCAGGTGCAGAATGATAATCAACATGGGAACACATCTAAATAGAAAAAACACTTAGTTTCTTGTCCTCACTTAATAAGTATAGGTATATATATGAGGCAAGAAAACTGACTGCTTCTGTGTAATGATGTGTTAGTCTAGGGTGTATGACAGCTTTCCCTGCATTTAGGAAATACTGTATATTTGTTCATGGTTTCCACAACTCTACCTCCGTGGGTGAATGTCGCCAACTTAGAGTGAGAGGAAGACGACTTTATTGCCATGCTCATTATGGCACATAATGAGCTTCATCCAGTGACGTGCGGTGAGTTGAATTGCTGGGGAGGCACTGGCTGATCAGCAACCTGCCTCCCCCCATATATATATATATATATATATATATATATATATATATATATATATATATATATATATATATATATAAAGAATAGGGCTCCCCCTTTTTGGTGCTTTTTGATGATAACTAGCACCAGGCACAACCAGTCAGGGGTATAATGCCATGGCAGGGGAGACACTCAGTGTGGGGTCCCCCCAGCCATGACATTAACCACCCCCAAACTGGTCAGCCCAGGGCTGGAATTCCTCGGCAAGTGGGGACACCCAAAGATTTTAATTGGGTCCCACCCTCCCAAGCAACAACCAGCACTGGGTTGATAGCCCAGTGCTATGCCCCGCACCCCTGGTGGTGGTGGGTGCGGAGTTCATGGTAGGACAATATTGTTCTTTACAGGTGGCCTACAGATCCCAGCAAGCCTGCCAAAGCATGCTGGCACTTGGAGAACCACAAGTGCCAGCATGCCCGGACAATAAGGGCCCGCTGGCACCTGTAAAGAAAATATTAAAATAAAAACACATCTGTCTTCCATAATGTGTACAAAAAGGGGACGCTGTCCGCTGTAATGTGTGATAAGGGGGATGCTGTCTGCCGTAATGTGTAATAAGGGGGACGCTGTCTGCCGTAATGTGTAAAAAGGGGACTCTGTCTGCCGTAATGTGTAAAAAGGGGACGCTGTCTGCCATAATGTGTAAAAAGTGGGACGCTGTCTGTCGTAATGTGTACAAAAAGGGAACACTGTCTGCCGTAATGTGTAATAAGGGAGACGCTGTCTGCTGTAATGAGTAATAAGGGGGACTCTGTCTGCCGTAATGTGTAAAAAGGGGGACGCTGTCTGCCGTAATGTGTAAAAAGTAGAGATGAGCGCCTGAAATTTTTCGGGTTTTGTGTTTTGGTTTTGGGTTCGGTTCCGCGGCCGTGTTTTGGGTTCGAACGCGTTTTGGCAAAACCTCACCGAATTTTTTTTGTCGGATTCGGGTGTGTTTTGGATTCGGGTGTTTTTTTCCAAAAACACTAAAAAACAGCTTAAATCATAGAATTTGGGGGTCATTTTGATCCCAAAGTATTATTAACCTCAAAAACCATAATTTACACTCATTTTCAGTCTATTCTGAATACCTCACACCTCACAATATTATTTTTAGTCCTAAAATTTGCACCGAGGTCGCTGTGTGAGTAAGATAAGCGACCCTAGTGGCCGACACAAACACCGGGCCCATCTAGGAGTGGCACTGCAGTGTCACGCAGGATGTCCCTTCCAAAAAACCCTCCCCAAACAGCACATGACGCAAAGAAAAAAAGAGGCGCAATGAGGTAGCTGTGTGAGTAAGATTAGCGACCCTAGTGGCCGACACAAACACCGGGCCCATCTAGGAGTGGCATTTTTGTTCTCCATATTTTAATAGGCACAACTAAAAGGCACCTCAGGTAAACAATGGAGATGGATGGATTGGATACTAGTATACAATTATGGACGGGCTGCCGAGTGCCGACACAGAGGTAGCCACAGCCGTGAACTACCGCACTGTACTGTGTCTGCTGCTAATATATAGACTGGTTGATAAAGAGATAGTATACTCGTAACTAGTATGTATGTATAAAGAAAGAAAAAAAAACCACGGTTAGGTGGTATATACAATTATGGACGGGCTGCCGAGTGCCGACACAGAGGTAGCCACAGCCGTGAACTACCGCACTGTACTGTGTCTGCTGCTAATATATAGACTGGTTGATAAAGAGATAGTATACTCGTAACTAGTATGTATGTATAAAGAAAGAAAAAAAAACCACGGTTAGGTGGTATATACAATTATGGACGGGCTGCCGAGTGCCGACACAGAGGTAGCCACAGCCGTGAACTACCGCACTGTACTGTGTCTGCTGCTAATATATAGACTGGTTGATAAAGAGATAGTATACTCGTAACTAGTATGTATGTATAAAGAAAGAAAAAAAAACCACGGTTAGGTGGTATATACAATTATGGACGGGCTGCCGAGTGCCGACACAGAGGTAGCCACAGCCGTGAACTACCGCACTGTACTGTGTCTGCTGCTAATATATAGACTGGTTGATAAAGAGATAGTATACTCGTAACTAGTATGTATGTATAAAGAAAGAAAAAAAAAACCACGGTTAGGTGGTATATACAATTATGGACGGGCTGCCGAGTGCCGACACAGAGGTAGCCACAGCCGTGAACTACCGCACTGTACTGTGTCTGCTGCTAATATATAGACTGGTTGATAAAGAGATAGTATACTCGTAACTAGTATGTATGTATAAAGAAAGAAAAAAAAACCACGGTTAGGTGGTATATACAATTATGGACGGGCTGCCGAGTGCCGACACAGAGGTAGCCACAGCCGTGAACTACCGCACTGTACTGTGTCTGCTGCTAATATATAGACTGGTTGATAAAGAGATAGTATACTCGTAACTAGTATGTATGTATAAAGAGAAAAAAAAACCACGGTTAGGTGGTATATACAATTATGGACGGGCTGCCGAGTGCCGACACAGAGGTAGCCACAGCCGTGAACTACCGCACTGTACTGTGTCTGCTGCTAATATATAGACTGGTTGATAAAGAGATAGTATACTCGTAACTAGTATGTATGTATAAAGAAAGAAAAAAAAAACCACGGTTAGGTGGTATATACAATTATGGACGGGCTGCCGAGTGCCGACACAGAGGTAGCCACAGCCGTGAACTACCGCACTGTACTGTGTCTGCTGCTAATATATAGACTGGTTGATAAAGAGATAGTATACTCGTAACTAGTATGTATGTATAAAGAAAGAAAAAAAAACCACGGTTAGGTGGTATATACAATTATGGACGGGCTGCCGAGTGCCGACACAGAGGTAGCCACAGCCGTGAACTACCGCACTGTACTGTGTCTGCTGCTAATATATAGACTGGTTGATAAAGAGATAGTATACTCGTAACTAGTATGTATGTATAAAGAGAAAAAAAAACCACGGTTAGGTGGTATATACAATTATGGACGGGCTGCCGAGTGCCGACACAGAGGTAGCCACAGCCGTGAACTACCGCACTGTACTGTGTCTGCTGCTAATATATAGACTGGTTGATAAAGAGATAGTATACTCGTAACTAGTATGTATTGTAACACTGTAGGGGTGCAAGGTGCCTTTTCCTGGGGAATATGGCAGCCCGCAGCAGCTGAGGAACAACACAAGTCCAGTTTCTGGTACAACTGACCCCGGCCAGTTTTATTGAAACAGAAAATAAAACAAACCCCAAAATAAAAATACCTTGCCTGTCCGGCACTAACTAAACATAAGATGTTCCTAACTGTCACTAAACAAAACACAGAGTTCTTCAGCACATACTGTATAGCTTACTTGCATCAGAAAGCGTGTCTCTCACACACAGATCCTGCAGCCTTCCCAGGCAGTCTGCCCATACTAATCAGGTTAGAAGCACTATATCACTCTTACACAGCTGAAACCCTGATTAGCCCTCTGTGAGGCCAAAGACCCGAACTGGGCCCAATGTCTAGAACTCGCCTTATCTCTCTCTCAGAGCCTTTTCCCAGCTTTTACAGCAAACTGAAAAGGTTCAGACAAAACAAAAAGCATTTTTCCTAGAAGTTAACATTTTCTAAAACATGTAAGACAAGAACCTGGGACAAATATACCTGCCCTCAAACACTATCCCAGTGTTCTTGTCACATATCCCCTCCCCTGTTTCGACCTAAGGGCCGGAACACTTGTAGCCCCCAAACAGAAGATGCGAGACAATGCATCTGCGTTGGCCAATTGTGTTCCCGGTCTATGTTCGACAGTAAACTTAAAGTCCTGCAACGCTAGAAACCATCTAGTTACACGAGCATTCTTGCCTCTATTTACATACATCCATTTTAAAGGGGCATGGTCTGTCACTAGTCTGAATTGTCTACCCAAGAGGTAATATCTCAAGGTATCTAGTGCCCACTTAATGGCCAAAGCCTCCTTTTCCACAATGGCATACCTTTTTTCATGCTCATTGAGTTTCCTACTCAAATAAATGATAGGGTGTTCGTCCCCATCTCTGGTTTGGGACAGCACAGCACCTATCCCTACCTCTGAGGCATCTGTCTGTACCACAAATTCTTTTGAAAAATCTGGTGTTATCAACACCGGTTGTGAACACAAAGCCACTTTTAATGCTTGGAACGCCTTTTCTGCATCAGGGTTCCATTTCACCACATTTGACTGCTTCCCTTTGGTAAGGTCTGACAACGGCACCGCTGTGGTCGCAAAATTAGGAATAAACCGTCTATAGTACCCAATAATTCCCAAAAAAGCCCTTACCTGTTTTTTATTCACTGGACGAGGCCAGTTTTGAATAGCATCAACTTTATTCAATTGGGGCCTAATCAGACCTCTGCCTATGGTGAAGCCCAAGTATTTGACCTCCTCCATTGCGAGGCAGCACTTCTTTGGGTTAGCAGTTAACCCTGCCTCTCTGATTGAGTCCAGTACTGCTTGTACTTTAACCAAATGGGACCCCCAGTCTGTACTGTGAATTACCACATCATCCAAATAGGCAGCTGCATATTTTCTATGGGGCCTCAAAATTTTATCCATCGCCCGTTGAAAGGTTGCTGGAGCCCCATGCAACCCAAAGGGTAACATCTTATACTGGTACAGCCCCTCCGGAACCGAAAAGGCTGTTTTTTCTTTGGCGCTATCAGATAAAGGTATTTGCCAGTAACCTTTGGTCAGGTCCAATGTGGTGAGAAACCTGGCTGTTCCCAGCCTTTCTACAAGCTCATCCACACGGGGCATGGGGTATGCGTCAAACTTGGACACCTCATTTAACTTACGAAAGTCATTACAGAAGCGTATGCTACCGTCGGGATTCGGGATGAGCACTATGGGACTGGACCACTCACTGTTAGACTCCTCTATGACTCCAAGTTCTAACATGGTTTTAACTTCCTTAGAAATAGCTTCTCGCTGAGCTTCAGGAATCCTATATGGCTTTAAATGAACCCTGACCCCTGGTTCTGTGACAATGTCATGTTTTATTATGGTCGTTCGGCCAGGCAGCTCTGAAAATACCTCCCTATTTTGGATGAGAAATTCTTTAACCTGATTGTTCTAATCAGCTGATAATGTCTCTGACACCTTCACTGCGGGAAGCAACCGGGGTGAAGACACCGACGGGCAAGGCTCCGCTGACAGAGACAACCTATCTTTCCAGGGTTTGATTAAGTTAACATGGTAGATCTGTTCGGGTTTTCTCTTTCCCGGCTGGTATACTTTGTAATTAACCTCATTCACTTTTTCCCTAATCTCAAATGGACCCTGCCATTTAGCTAGGAATTTGCTTTCCACAGTGGGTACCAAAACAAGAACTCTATCTCCAGGAGCAAATTCCCGTATCTTGGCACTCCGGTTATAGACCCTCTGTTGAGCACTTTGGGCCTGTTCCATGTGCTCTCTGACAACAGGTACCACGGCTGCAATCCTATCCTGCATTTGTGTTACATGCTCAATAACGCTTCTATAAGGAGTGGGCTGTCCTTCCCACGTCTCTTTGGCAATATCCAACAGCCCTCTGGGGTGTCTACCATACAACAAATCAAATGGAGAAAACCCCGTAGAGGACTGAGGGACTTCTCTGATGGCCATTAACAAGTAGGGCAACAAACAATCCCAGTTTTTCCCATCTCTCTCAACAACCTTTTTTAACATACTTTTTAATGTTTTATTAAACCTTTCCACCAACCCGTCAGTTTGGGGATGGTAGATGGACGTCCTGAGGTGAGTGACCTTAAATAACTTGCACAATTCTTTCATGATCCTTGACATAAATGGAGTACCTTGGTCAGTCAAAATTTCTTTTGGTATTCCCACTCTACTAAATACCTGCACCAGCTCCCTAGCTATCGCCTTGGTTGTGATAGTGCGTAAAGGGACAGCCTCAGGATATCGAGTGGCATAGTCCATAATTACCAGGATATACTGATGGCCCCGAGCAGACTTTAACAAGGGCCCCACGAGATCCATGGCTATTCTGTCAAACGGGACCTCTATAATAGGCATGGGAACTAGTGGGCTCCTGAAATGGGGTCTAGGGGCATGATACTGGCATTCAGGACAGGAAGAACAATATTCAGACACTTCTTTATAAACCCCTGGCCAAAAGAACCTTTGTAAAACTCTTTCAGTGGTTTTTTCTGCCCCTAAATGTCCTGCGGTAACGTGACTATGAGCTAAATCTAGTACCGTTCTCCGATAAGGCTGGGGAACTACCAGCTGTTCCACCACATCCTCACCCCTTTTGACAATGTGGTACAAGAGCTCATTACAGATGGCCATGTGGGGATACGTAACCCTGTCACCTGGTACCACAGGTTCCCCATTAACAATCTTAACATTCTCTCTAGCCTTTATTAAGGTAGGATCCTTTAACTGTTCAGACGCAAACAGATCCTTCTTTACCTCCAGGTCAGGCACGCTTTCAGTTCTAACTACTATGTCTCTGTTCCCGGCAAGAGGGTCCTCACTGGACTCCCCATCTGTCACTTCCCCAGCCAAACTAGCAAAAGGCAAAGGGCCAGAAAGTTCCGAAGACCCACGTACATCCATAAAATCACCGGTATTATCAACTGGCTTTTTACTTCTCACATCTGTTGATAACCGTGATTCCCACAGTTTCCAAAAATGAGGAAAATCCCTCCCTATTATGGCCTCATGCACCAAGGTAGGGACCAGTCCCACTTTAACCATTGCTGACCCACAACAAGTTTCTATATTCACCTCAGCAGTGGCATAATGTTGGGTATCCCCATGTATGCAAGTTACCCCAATAGGTATTTGCTGGACCTTTAAGGGGTTCACTAACCCAGCTTTCACGAGGGTAACTAAACTTCCTGAATCTAGCAAGGCCTCTACCCGGTTACCTTCTAAGAACACATCACACATTTGTTTTTCCAGCTCAGGTGAAGGTACCACAGTACAAGCTAACCTAGCAAAGAAAGACATTCTGCGACATTCAAAGGCAGCATCACATTGCATGGGTTCTTGCGTGACTGGGCAATTGGCAATAACATGACCTGGCATACCACACCTAAAACATTTAACCACACTATTATCAACCCATTTGGGCAGCATAGACCGTTCTAGCCCCATTGGCCTGTTTCCAGGGCCAGTGTTTACAGTCTCTCCAGCCTTGCGTTCTCTTAACCGCCCAGCAACGTTTTCCCACGGAACAGTCTTACCAGTCTTTACTGAAGGGCGCTGTCGAGGACCTATGGGTTGCTGGGTGGTCATCAGTAGTTCCTCTGCTGCCAAATACCTCTCTACCATGTCCACTAATTGGTCAGCAGTACCCGGGTTTCCATGGCTCACCCACTTGCGCAGGACCATGGGCAAAGATCTCAAGTAGCGGTCCATGACGACTCTTTCCACCATCTGGGGACCAGTTAATGTCTCTGGCTGCAGCCATTTTTTTGTTAGCTGAATAAGGTCGTGCATCTGGGAGCGCGGAGGCTTCTCCATGGCGTACAGCCAACGGTGCACCCGTTGTGCTCGTACTGACAGCGTGACTCCCAGGCGGGTCAGGATCTCAGTCTTTAGTTTATCATAGTCCCGAGCCTCAGCAGGGCTTAAATCAAAGTAAGCTTTTTGGGGCTCACCAGACAGGAAAGGTGCCAGCAGACTGGCCCACTGTGCTTTCGGCCAGTTCTCACGCTCGGCAGTCCTTTCAAACGTGGTCAGATAGGCCTCCACATCATCAGCCTCTGTCATTTTCTGCAGGAAGTGACTGGCTCGTATAGAACTAGAGCTGGTTGGAGCACTGACGGCCACATCTCCAACCCGAGCTGCAAGTCTCTGCACCACTTCTGTTAAGGCCTCTCTATCCTGACGCTGTTGCCTGTAAAGTTCATCAACAACTGCCTGCTGTTGTCTCTTATTTTCCTCCATTGCCACCTGCTGTAGTCTCCAATTTTCCTCCATTGCCACCTGCTGCTGTCGGTTGGCCTCCTGCTGAGCCGCTGTAGCTTGCAGCAAGGCTTTAAGCAGATCCTCCATGTCGACAGATTTTTCAGGCGGCTTTGCAGCTGCTTTCACCCAGGACATATATCAAACCCTCAGGGGTGAGTCTCAGTAACTTCACACTGGGCTGTATCTGCATAAACCACCGTTTTCTGCAGGCCTCACAAAGCTGCTGCTTTCACTTATGCGCGGAACGGCCTGCTCGCATTCTCCACCAAGTTGTAACACTGTAGGGGTGCAAGGTGCCTTTTCCTGGGGAATATGGCAGCCCGCAGCAGCTGAGGAACAACACAAGTCCAGTTTCTGGTACAACTGACCCCGGCCAGTTTTATTGAAACAGAAAATAAAACAAACCCCAAAATAAAAATACCTTGCCTGTCCGGCACTAACTAAACATAAGATGTTCCTAACTGTCACTAAACAAAACACAGAGTTCTTCAGCACATACTGTATAGCTTACTTGCATCAGAAAGCGTGTCTCTCACACACAGATCCTGCAGCCTTCCCAGGCAGTCTGCCCATACTAATCAGGTTAGAAGCACTATATCACTCTTACACAGCTGAAACCCTGATTAGCCCTCTGTGAGGCCAAAGACCCGAACTGGGCCCAATGTCTAGAACTCGCCTTATCTCTCTCTCAGAGCCTTTTCCCAGCTTTTACAGCAAACTGAAAAGGTTCAGACAAAACAAAAAGCATTTTTCCTAGAAGTTAACATTTTCTAAAACATGTAAGACAAGAACCTGGGACAAATATACCTGCCCTCAAACACTATCCCAGTGTTCTTGTCACAGTATGTATAAAGAAAGAAAAAAAAACCACGGTTAGGTCACTGGTATATACAATTATGGACGGGCTGCCGAGTGCCGACACAGAGGTAGCCACAGCCGTGAACTACCGCACTGTACTGTGTCTGCTGCTAATATAGACTGGTTGATAAAGAGATAGTATACTACTAATATTATATACTGGTGGTCAGGTCACTGGTCACTAGTCACACTGGCAGTGGCACTCCTGCAGCAAAAGTGTGCACTGTTTAATTTTAATATAATATTATGTACTCCTGGCTCCTGCTATAACCTATAACTGGCACTGCAGTAGTGCTCCCCAGTCTCCCCCACAATTATAAGCTGTGTGAGCTGAGCAGTCAGACAGATATATAATATATATAGATGATGCAGCACACTGGCCTGAGCCTGAGCAGTGCACACAGATATGGTATGTGACTGAGTCACTGTGTGCTGTGTATCGCTTTTTTCAGGCAGAGAACGGATTATAAATAAAAGTGGTGGTCACTGGTCACTATCAGCAAAACTCTGCACTGTACACTACTGAGTACTCCTAATGCTCCCCAAAATTAGTAAATCAAGTGTCTCTCTAATCTATTCTAATTCTAAACGGAGAGGACGCCAGCCACGTCCTCTCCCTATCAATCTCAATGCACGTGTGAAAATGGCGGCGACGCGCGGCTCCTTATATAGAATCCGAGCCTCGCGAGAATCCGACAGCGTCATGATGACGTTCGGGCGCGCTCGGGTTAACCGAGCAAGGCGGGAAGATCCGAGTCGCTCGGACCCGTGAAAAAAAACATGAAGTTCTGGCGGGTTCGGATTCAGAGAAACCGAACCCGCTCATCTCTAGTAAAAAGGCACGCCGCCTGCCGTAATCTGTAAAAAGGGGCTCTACCTGGTGTAGTGGCGCTACTCGATTTTCTGTTTTTGACACAGGAGCTTACTGTCCGCTTCATCAGAAGTAACAATAATGGAGGCTCAGTTGAGTAAATCTAATATGAAACACTACTGTAGGCACAAGAAAATTAGTTTTACGGCTTTACACTATATTTATATTTTTTCTTCTCTATACAAGTGTGCTTAAGATATTCTTTTTTCTCTAACGTCCTAGTGGATGCTGGGGACTCCGTAAGGACCATGGGGAATAGACGGGCTCCGCAGGAGACACGGGCACCTCAAGAAAGAATTTAGATTCTGGTGTGCCCTGGCTCCTGCCTCCATGTCCCTCCTCCAGACCCCAGCCAGTTTGAATCTGTGCCCGGACGAGCTGGGTGCTGTTCAGTGAGCTCTCCTGAGCTTGCTGTAAGAAAGTATTTTGTTAGGTTTTTTATTTTCAGGGAGCTCTGCTGGCAACAGACTCCCTGCATCGTGGGACTGAGGGGAGAGAAGCAGCCCTACTCTCTGAAGCTAGGTCCTGCTTCTTAGGCTACTGGACACCATTAGCTCCAGAGGGATCGTACACAGGATCTCACCCTCGTCGTCCGATCCCAGAGCCGCGCCGCCGTCCCCCTCGCAGAGCCGGAAGACAGAAGCCGGGTGAGTATGAGAAGCAAGAAGACTTCGAAATCGGCGGCAGAAGACTCCGTTCTTCACATGAGGTAACGCACAGCACTGCAGCTGTGCGCCATTGCTCCAAACACACCTCACATACTCCGGTCACTGTAAGGGTGCAAGGCGCAGGGGGGGGGGGGGGGCGCCCTGGGCAGCATATGGACCTCCTTTGGCAAAAGAACACATATATACAGTTGGGCACTGTATATATGTATGAGCCCCCGCCAAGAAAATTTATATTTAAGCGGGACAGAAGCCCGCCGTCGAGGGGGCGGGGCTTCTTCCTCAGCACTCACCAGCGCCATGTTTTTTCTCCACAGCACCGCTGAGAGGAAGCTCCCCAGCCTCTCCCCTGCAGATACACGGTAGAAGAGGGTAAAAAGAGAGGGGGGGCACATAATTAAGCGCAAAAATCAATATAAACAGCAGCTACTGGGTTAACATTAAGTTACTGTGTTATTCCTAGGTTAATAGCGCTGGGGTGTGTGCTGGCATACTCTCTCTCTGTCTCTCCAAAGGGCCTTGTGGTGGAATTGTCTTCAGATGAGCATTCCCTGAGTGTGTGGTGTGTCGGTACGTGTGTGTCGACATGTCTGAGGTAAAAGGCTCCCCTAAGGAGGAGATGGAGCAAATGTGTGTGTGAGGGGTGTCTCCGTCGACAACTCCGACACCTGTTTGGATATGTGTAATTAAGTGCTAAGGTGAATTTATGGCACAAAAGATTAGAGAACAGACAGGGAATCTACCCATGTCTGTCCCTATGTTGCAGAGACCTTCAGAGTCTCTCAATGCTCAGTATCCATAATAATAGACACTGATATCGACACGGAGTCTGACTCCAGGGTCGACTACGATAATGCAAAGTTACAGCCAAAATGTCAGGAAAGTATTCAATATATGATTATTGTAATAAAAGATGGTTTGCATATCACTGATGACTCATCTGTCCCTGACACAAGGGTACACATGTTTAAGGGGAAGAAAGTTGAGGTAAATTTCCCTCCTCTCATGATAAAAAAGAGCGGGAATCTCCAGACAAGAGACTGCAGTTTCCCACAAAGAATTCTCAGGGAGTATCCTTTCCCTACTAGGGCCGGGATACGATGGGAATCTTCCCATAGGGTGTCATGTTTGCCCAAAAGGTAGCCCTGACTTAACAGCTATCCTCAGGGATCCTGCAGATAGCGTGCACATTCTGGTACACTACTCAGACCGGCGATTGTGTCGGCATGGGTTTATAGCGCTGTAGCAGCATGGACAGGTACCTTATCAGCAGAGATTGAGACCCTAGTATGTATACATATATATATATATATTAAAGATGCTGTCTTAAGATATATATATATATATATATATATATATAGAAAACATGCCCAAAGAGACATTAGTCTACTGGGTTCTAGAGTCAACGCTATGTCGATTTCTGCTTGACGTGTCCTGTAGAATATGCAATGGACAGGTGATGCCGACTTAAGAGGCATATGGAAGGCTGAGGATTGTGTGGAGAAGGGATCTCGGACCTGGTCTCCACAGCTATAGCTGGTAATTCTGATTTTTTGCCTTATATTCCTGCACAGCCTAGGAAAGCACGACATTATCAAATGCAGCCTTTCGATCACAAACAAACAAGAAAGTCCGAGGTGCGTTCTTTCTTGGCAGGGGCAGAGGAAAGAAGCTGCACAACACAGCTAGTTCCCAGGAACAGAAGTCCTCCCCGGCCTCTACAAAATCCACCGCATGTCGCTGGGGCTCCACAGGTGGAGCTAGGCCCGGTGGGGGCACATCTTCGTAATTTCAGCCACAAGTGGGTTCACTCCCTGTTGGATCCCTGGGCAATAGATATTGTGTCTCAGGGATACAAGATGGACTTTGAGGAGATGCACCCTCACCGACGGCCCAGCCGGCTTCCCCCCACGAGAGGGAAATAGTGTTAACTGCAATTCACAAATTGTATCTTCAACAGGTGGTGGTCAAGGTTCCCCTCCTTCAACAAGGAGGGGGTTATTATTCGACCATGTTGTAGTCCCGAAACCGGACGGTTCGGTCAGACCCATATTGAATTTAAAATCCCTGAACATATACCTGAAAAGGTTCAAGTTCAAGATGGAATCGCTAAGAGCGGTCATCGCAAGCCTGAAAGGGGGAGATTTTATGGTGTCTCTGGACATAAAGGATGCATACCTTCATGTCCCCATTTATCCACCTCATCAGGCGTACCTCAGATTTGCGGTACAGGATTGTCATTAACAATTTCAGACGTTGCCGTTTGGCCTCTCCACGGCCCCGAGAATCTTCACCAAGGTAATGGCGGAAATGATGGTGCTCCTGCGGAAGCAAGGTGTCACAATTATCCCGTACTTGGACGATCTCCTCATAAAAGCGAGGTCAAGAGAGCAGTTGCTGTACAGCGTATCACTTTCTCTGGAAGTGTAACGGCAACACGTCTGGATTCTAAATATTCCAGAGTCGCAGTTGGTTCCTACGGCTCATCTGCCTTTCCTAGGCATGATTCTAGACACAGACCAGAAAAGGGTTTATCTCCCGATAGAGAGAGCTCAGGAGCTCATGACACTGGTCAGGAACCTATTAAAACCAAAACAGGTGTCAGTGCATCACTGCACTCGAGTCCTGGGAAGGATGGTGGCATCATACGAGGCCATTCCCTTCGACAGGTTCCATGCGAGGACCTTTCAATGGGACTTACTGGACAAGTGGTCCGGATCACATCTTCAGATGCATCGGTTAATCTCCCTATCCCCCAGGGCCAGGGTGTCTCTCCTGTGGTGGCTGCAGAGTGCTCACCTTCTCGAGGGCCGCAGATTCGGCATTCAGGACTGGGTCCTGGTGACCACGGATGCAAGCCTCCGAGGGTGGGGAGCAGTCACACAGGGAAGAAATATCCAAGGTCTGTGGTCAAGTCAGGAGACTTGCCTTCACATCAACATCCTGGAATTAAGGGCCGTATACAACGCCCTACGTCAAGCGGAGACCCTGCTTCGCGACCAACCGGTTCTGATTCAGTCAGAAGCCACCAGAATTCTTCGCTGGGCGGAGAATCACGTAAGCGCACTGTCAGCAGTGTTCATCCCGGGAGTGGACAACTGGGAACCAGACTTCCTCAGCAGGCACGACCTCCACCCGGGAGAGTGGGGACTTCATCAAGAAGTCTTCACGCAGATTGCAAGTCGGTGGGAACTGCCACAGGTGGACATGATGGCATCCCGCCTCAACAAAAAGCTACAGAGGTATTGCGCCAGGTCATGAGACCCCCAGGCGATAGCTGTGGACGCACTGGTGACACTGTGGGTGTTCCAGTCGGTCTATGTATTTTCTCCTCTTCCTCTCATACCCATAAGAAAAAGAGGAGTGAGAACAATACTCATTGTTCCGGATTGGCCAAGAAGGACTTGGTATCCAGATCTGCAAGAAATGCTCACAGAGGACCCGTGGCTTCTTCCTCTAAGACAGGACTTGTTGCAACAAGGGCCCTGTCTGTTCCAAGACTTACCGCGGCTACGTTTGACGGCATGGCGGTTGAACGCCGGATCCTAGCGGAAAAAGGCATTCCAGATGAGGTCATTCCTACGCTGATAAAGGCTAGGAAGGACGTGACAGCTCAACATTATCACCGTATATGGCGAAAATATGTTGCTTGGTGTGAGGCCAGGAATGCCCCTACGGAGGAATTCCAGCTGGGCCGTTTCCTTCACTTCCTACAGTCAGGAGTGACTTTGGGCCTAAAATTGGCTTCCATTAAGGTCCAGATTTCGGCCCTATCCATTTTCTTTCAAAAAGAGCTGGCTTCTCTACCTGAAGTTCAGACGTTTGTGAAGGGAGTGCTGCGTATTCAGCCCCCTTTTGTGCCCCCGGTGGCACCTTGGGATCTTAACGTGGTGTTGAGTTTCCTGAAATCCCACTGGTTTGAACCACTCAAAACGGTGGAATTGAAATATCTCACGTGGAAGGTGGTCATGCTACTAGCATTGGCTTCGGCTAGGCGTGTGTCAGAATTAGCGGCTTTGTCACATAAAAGCCCCTATCTGGTTTTTCATGCGGATAGAGCAGAATTGCGGACCCGTCCACAATTTCTGCCAAAAGTGGTTTCATCCTTTCATATAAACCAACCTATTGTGGTGCCTGTGGCTACTACTGACTTGGAGGATTCCGAGTTACTTGATGTGGTCAGGGCTTTGAAGGTTTATGTAGCCAGAACGGCTAGGGTCAGGAAAACAGAATCTTTGTTTATACTGTATGCTTCCAACAAGCTTGGTGCTCCTGCTTCAAAGCAAACTATTGCTCGCTGGATCTGTAATACGATTCAGCAGGCTCATTCTGCGGCTGGATTGCCGCTGCCAAAATCAGAGGCCCATTCCACTAGGAAGGTGGGCTCTTCTTGGGCGGCTGCCCGAGGGGTCTCGGCATTACAGCTGTGCCGAGCGGCTACTTGGTCAGGTTCAAACACTTTTGCAAAGTTCTACAAGTTTGATACCCTGGCTGAGGAGGACCTTGTGTTTGCTCATTCGGTGCTGCAGAGTCATCCTCACTCTCCCGCCCGTTTGGGAGCTTTGGTATAATCCCCATGGTCCTTACGGAGTCCCCAGCATCCACTAGGACGTTAGAGAAAATAAGATTTTACTTACCGGTAAATCTATTTCTTGTAGTCCGTAGTGGATGCTGGGCGCCCATCCCAAGTGCGGATTGTCTGCAATACTTGTAAATAGTTATTGCTAACTAAAGGGTTATTGTTGAGCCATCTGTTGAGAGGCTCAGTTGTTTTCATACTGTCAAACTGGATATAGTATCACGAGTTGTACGGTGTGATTGGTGTGGCTGGTATGAGTCTTACCCGGGATTTCCAAAATCCTTTCCTTGTACTGTCAGCTCTTCCGGGCACAGTTTCTCTGGCTGGGGTCTGGAGGAGGGACATAGAGGGAGGAGCCAGAGCACACCAGTATCCAATTTCTTTCTTGAGGTGCCCGTGTCTCCTGCGGAGCCCGTCTATTCCCCATGGTCCTTACGGAGTCCCCACTACGGACCACGAGAAATAGATTTACCGGTAAGTAAAATCTTATTTTTTTCTTTTTTTTTGTATAATAAATCCCCAACATTGCTAGTGTGTGAGCAGGGAATCCAAAGGGATAACCACAGTGTGTACTTAAAGCTTTAAGAACTCATTGCACATACAGATGTGTCTTCCCTTGCTGCATGTGTACGCATCACGGGTGCAATTATTCGCTCCTGTATGCCACTCAGTTGCTGGAGCGTGCACACCATGCAATCCCATACCTCCCAACATGACCCTCTCCAGGAGGGACACAATGCTCTGCTTCTGGATTTTACTCTTAATCTATGATTGCCGTCACCTGTTTTGAACAGATTAATGGATAAGAAAGATGATCAGCACAGGTGACGGCAATCATGCATTAAGAGGGAAGTCCAGGAGCAGAGCATTCTGTCCCTCCTGGAGAGGGTCATAGGGGTCATACCGACCAGTTCGCAAACTGCGGTTCATCGATGCGGTGCGAAGGAGTCGGAACTGCGCATGCGCGGCACCCGCAATGCGCACGCGCGTTGTTGCCCAGTGACGGCCGTCGCCGGGCAACGACCAGAAGAAAGAAAAAAGTGATCGCTAGCGTGATCGCAACAAGATTGACAGCGGGGAGGCGTTCCGTTGCGGATACTCATCGTTTTCCGGGCATGGAGATCCGAAAGCAGGCGTGTCCAAGCGTTTGGAGGGCGGTTGTCTGATGTCAATTCCGGGACCTTCATCGCTGGATCCATCGCACAGGGTAAGTAACTGCAGGGCTAGTCTTGTTCTGCACAAAAGTTTTTTAGCATAGCAGGGCTGCACAAGCGATCGCAGCCCTGCTATGCTAAAATACATTCCCCCATAGGCTGTGTCTAGTTGATCGCACGAGCAGCAAAAAGTTGCTACGTGTGATCAACTTGGAATGACCCCCCATGTTGGGAGGAATGCAATCCTATGACTCACGGGAGCGCATGCAGGCGCCTGCGCACACCCACAGGCACGCTAGTCGCCTCAATTGAGTCACGTTTGTTGCGGCTGAGCCCTGACTCATCTTTATGTATTATTACAAGATAAAATAAGAGTCTGATATAAGTAGCCACACATACACCCATCAGCCATAACATTAAACCACCTGCCTAATATTGTAAAGGTAACCTCCAGGGCCGGACTGGCCATCTGTCACCTCTGGCAATTGCCAGAAGAGCCCATGGCCTGTTTAGCCGATCCAGCTGCACAAAGAGCCGGGCAGCCTTCTATACGCCCGCCATCCAGCCCGATATGCCTGTCAAAGAAAGATGAGGGTGTGCCATGTAGCCAGGCCCCCCTGACCCATGGTACGCCCCTGTGAGCAGTTGCTGCGCCCCCTGTTACGCATGCAATCAAAAGCCAGGACTGAAAAGCAGTCCCAGACCGTCCCTGGTCACCTCTCATGCCTCAAAAACAGTGTATATACAGTAGTGATGAGCGGGTTCGGTTCCTCGGAAACCGAACCCCCCCGAACTTCACCCATTTTACACGGGTCCGAGGCATACTCGGATTCTCCCGTATGGCTCGGTTAACCCGAGCGCGCCCGAACGTCATCATCCCACTGTCGGATTCTCGCGAGATTCGGATTCTATATAAGCAGCCGCACGTCGCCGCCAATTTCACTCGTGCATTGGAAATGTTAGGGAGAGGACGTGGCTGGCGTCCTCTCCGTTTATTAATCTTGAATTCTTGATGCAAAAATATTTGTCCTTATTGCTTAATTGTGGGAACTGGGGAACAGCTGTATTATATAGGAGGAGTACAGTGCAGAGTTTTGCTGACAGTGACCACCAGTATACGTTGTCTGCCTGAAAATACTCCATATCTGTGCTCAGTGTGCTGCATATATCTGTGCTCACACTGCTTAATTGTGGGGACTGGGGAGCAGCTGTATTATATAGGAGTACAGTGCAGAGTTTTGCTGACAGTGACCACCAGTATACGTTGTCTGCCTGAAAAACACTCCATATCTGCTCAGTGTGCTGCATATATCTGTGCTCACACTGCTTTATTGTGGGGACTGGGGACCACCAGTATATTATATAGGAGGAGTACAGTGCAGAGTTTTGCTGACAGTGACCACCAGTATACGTTGTCTGCCTGAAAAACACTCCATATCTGTGCTCAGTGTGCTGCATATATCTGTGCTCACACTGCTTAATTGTGGGGACTGGGGAGCAGCTGTATTATATAGGAGGAGTACAGTGCAGAGTTTTGCTGACAGTGACCACCAGTATACGTTGTCTGCCTGAAAAACACTCCATATCTGTGCTCAGTGTGCTGCATATATCTGTGCTCACACTGCTTTATTGTGGGGACTGGGGACCACCAGTATATTATATAGCAGGAGTACAGTGCAGAGTTTTGCTGACAGTCAGGCCCGGCGCTACCCGCTCAGCGAAGGGATGCAGTGCAGGGAGGCGCTGGGACGGAGAGTCTCCCCTGCTGCTGCTGCCAGTGCTGTGTCTGTCACTGTACGACAGGCACTGGCAGCGGGCACCTGCAGCATGAAAAGCTTCCTCCCTCCCTTCACCTGTGACAGCGCCGAGTACGGGACACAAGGGGGCGGAGCTACACGGGCCAGAAGGGGGCGGAGCTACACGGACCAGGCTGCTGTACAGAGGGAGACTGGCTTAGGTAAGTGGAGGGTGAGAGAGAACTTGAAGTGTGTATGTGACGTGTGTGTATATGGTGGGTGTGTATGTGTGTGTATATATGTGTGAATTGTGTGTGAGGTATGTCTGTGCGCGCGCTTTATGGACGCTACTACTGGGGGGGCATTACGTATAACGACGCTACTACTGGGGGGGGCATTACATGTAACAACGCTACTACTACTGGGAGGGGCATTACATATAAGGACGCTATTACTACAGGGGTGCACTACGTATAAGGACGCTACTACTACTGGGGGGGCATTACGTATAAGGACGATACTACTACTGGGGTGCACTACATATAAGAACGCTACTACTACTGTGGGGGGCATTACGTATAAGGACGCTACTACTACTCGGGGGGGCATTACGTGTAAGGACGCTACTACTACTGGGGCTGGGGGCATTATGTATAAGAATGATACTACTACTGGGGTGCGCTACGTATAAGAACGCTACTACTACTGGGGGGCATTACGTATAAGGACGCTACTACTACTGTGGGGGGCATTACGTATAAGGACGCTACTACTACTGGGGGTCCACTACGTATAAGGACGCTACTACTACTGTGGGGGGCATTACGTATAAGGACGCTACTACTACTGGGGGCATTACATATAAGAACGCTACTACTACTGGGGGGCGTTACGTATAAGGACGCTACTACTACTGGGGGTGCACTACGTATAAGGAAGCTACTACTACTGGGTGGCATTTTGTATAAGGATGCTACTATTACTGGGGTGCATTACATAGAAGGACGCTACTACTACGGGTGGGGCATTACGTATAAGATTAATAAGATTGTACTACATTGTGGCGTAATTTTAAATGGGGGTACTACTGTGTGGCCATGCCTCTTACTTGTGAGACCACAACCCTTTTCCCGGCGCGCGCTAAAGGAATATTGGAGGGCGCAAATTTATAGTTTGCAGGGGGGCGCCGAACACCCTAGCACCAGCCCTGCTGACAGTGACCACCAGTATACGTTGTCTGCCTGAAAAACACTCCATATCTGTGCTCAGTGTGCAGCATATATCTGTGCTCACACTGCTTTATTGTGGGGACTGGGGACCAGCAGTATTATATAGGAGGAGTACAGTGCAGAGTTTTGCTGACAGTGACCACCAGTATATATAGCAGTACGGTACAGAAGGCCACTGCTCTACCTACCTCTGTGTCGTCAAGTATACTATCCATCTAGATTCTATACCTGTGGTGCATTTTAGTTTTGCAGTTTGCTGACAGTGACCACCAGTATATATAGCAGTACGGTACGGAAGGCCACTGCTCTACCTACCTCTGTGTCGTCAAGTATACTATCCATCCATACCTGTGGTGCATTTCTGTTGTGCGCAGTATATATAGTAGTAGGCCATTGCTATTGATACTGGCATATAATTCCACACATTAAAAAATGGAGAACAAAAATGTGGAGGTTAAAATAGGGAAAGATCAAGATCCACTTCCACCTCGTGCTGAAGCTGCTGCCACTAGTCATGGCCGAGACGATGAAATGCCATCAACGTCGTCTGCCAAGGCCAATGCCCAATGTCATAGTAGAGAGCATGTAAAATCCAAAAAACAAAAGTTCAGTAAAATGACCCAAAAATCAAAATTGAAAGCGTCTGATGAGAAGCGTAAACTTGCCAATATGCTATTTACGGCACGGAGTGGCAAGGAACGGCTGAGGCCCTGGCCTATGTTCATGGCTAGTGGTTCAGATTCACATGAGGATGGAAGCACTCATCCTCTCGCTAAAAAACTGCAGTGCCACTCCTAGATGGGCCAGGTGTTTGTGTCGGCCACTTGTGTCGCTTAGCTTAGTCACACAGCGACCTTGGTGCGCCTCTTTTTTTCTTTGCATCATGTGCTGTTTGGGGACAATTTTTTTGAAGTGCCATCCTGCCTGACACTGCAGTGCCACTCCTAGATGGGCCAGGTGTTTGTGTCGGCCACTTGTGTCGCTTAGCTTAGCCATCCAGCGACCTCGGTGCAAATTTTAGGACTAAAAATAATATTGTGAGGTGTTCAGAATAGACTGAAAATGAGTGGAAATTATGGTTATTGAGGTTAATAATACTATGGGATCAAAATGACCCCCAAATTCTATGATTTAAGCTGTTTTTGAGGGTTTTTTGTAAAAAACACCCGAATCCAAAACACACCCGAATCCGACAAAAATTTTCAGGGAGGTTTTGCCAAAACGCGTCCGAATCCAAAACACGGCCTCGGAACCGAATCCAAAACCAAAACACAAAACCCGAAAAATGTCCGGTGCACATCACTAATATACAGTAGCTGTAATCATGATTAATCAGGGACCACACAGGTTCCACTTCCTGATTGCTGATATAGGCATAGTTGCCTACCCTCCTGCATTCTGCAGGAGACTCCCTGAAATAATAGCAATCTCCCTCACTCCCTGAACAGTCCATCAATCTCCCTGATTACAATTTACCCCCATTATGTAGCTGTTACATTCTTGGGGATAAAAAAGAGATCAGAGATACATACCTTCAAATGTGATTATCCCTGTATTGCTTATAAGGCACAATGATCCCTATGGCTACATTCATTTTAAATAAGGTTTATCGTGGTCACTTACAGTATATGGAACATCTTGTAAAACACAATGGGGTATATTTACTAAGATTCGTATTTGTGTCGATTTGGTGGGAGATTAAATACGAATGACATTGAATGTGTGAATATGCAACTTTTTGAATTTTTTACGCCTCATTTACTATGCTGTCGTATTCTGCATTTTCGTCTTTTCCAATGTCGATGTCATTCGTAATTTGGGTTCCCCCATATTTTAACAACCAGCACCGGGCTCTGCGTCTGGTCCTGGTGCAAAAAATACGGGGGACAAAAGACGTAACACCAGCACCGGGCTCCACTAGTCAGAGAGATAATGCCACAGCCGTGGGACACTTTAATATTGGTCCCTGCGGCCCTGGCATTAAATCACCAACTAGTCACCGCTGGCCGGGGTACCCTGGAGGAGTGGGGACCCCTTAAATCAAGGGGTCCCCCCCTCCAGCCACCCAAGGGCCAGGGGTGAAGCCCGAGGCTGTCCCCCCCCCCCCCCCCCCCATCCAAGGGCTGCGGATGGGAGGCTGATAGCCTTGTGTGTAAAAAAAAGAATATTGTTTTTTGTAGCAGTACTACAAGTCCCAGCAAGCCTTCCCCGCAAGCTGGTACTTGGAGAACCACAAGTACCAGCATGCGGGGGGGGAAACAGGCCTGCTGGTACCTGTAGTTCTACTACAAAAAAATACCCCAATAAAAACAAAACCCACACACCTTGATAGTACAGTTTTATTAAACATACATGCACACTTACATTCATACATACTTACCTATGTTGACACGAAGCAGTCGGTCCTCTTCTCCAGTAGAATCCCGGGGTGCCTGTAAATAAAAATAGGCCAAATGGTATAGTTCCAACAAAAAGAAATAAATGCAAATAAAAATGAGTGCTGATTCATTTTCTCAATGTAAAACATGACTTTTACCATATTCCCTGTGTGTGTAGGGTGGCTCCGGTGGAGCCCGAGCTCCAGGCTCCAAAAAAGTCAGAGGGCGCCCACCACTCCCTCTGCAGACCACTGTACTGGCAGCCGCAGAACATGAGGAGGAGAAGCAGAGGGGCGCACACTGAATCGGACTCAGAGACTAGGGGCCCAGATTGATCAAGCCTTGGAGAGTGATAATAACTTGCACAGTGAAAAAAGTACCATTCAGCTCTTAACTGTCATTTTTCAAACACAGCCTGTAACATGACAGTCAGGAGCTTATTGGTTGGTACTTTATCACCATGCAATGTATTACTTTCCAAGGCTTGATAAATCTGGGCATAGGTATGGAACAGGGCAGGCCAGAGGCGACAGCAGTAGATACTGATAGCCAGCACATGCCGGAGCTCTGCTGCCCTCTTTATATGTTTCACTGTCTGCTTGTAGCTGTGCAGCAGGGTTACTTCTGTCCTGCTACACCACTCTCTGCCCCGGCTGCTGCAGCACCTCTCTCTTTCATGGAAGCTGCAGCACGTCTCTATTTCCGATGTTGCAGCACCTCTCTCTGCCCCAGCACCTCTATTTGCAGCAGCTGCTGCAGCACCTCTTTCTGTCCCGGAAACTTTGGCCCTGATCTCCACAAGGTCTAGAACCAGCCCTGTCACTAATTTAGGATTTTTATATATTGTTTCTTTTTAAATGTAACATGCCACCACATGTTGACTAGGCCCCCCATTCAGTACAAGGGAGGGGGGCGCCAAAACATATGCTTGCTCCAGGCAATATGGCGCCTCGCTACACCTCTGTGTGTGTAGAGTGTGTAACTGCAAATCACGTTATTGCAGCCCTGCCCCTTCTGTACAAGGCTGCCCATTTATGTCATTGTGCAGCAGGGGGCACTGCCATGATGACATGATTCTCCCGGGCATTCTGGGAAAGTAGGCAAGTATGCGTGGAATATAGCAGCTCCCATTTATGGTATAGGCTGGCATATGCCAATATTATTTAATACAGTTAGAACATGTATCCAAATAATTGCTGATACAGATTGAATGCTGTGTTCAAAAGCTTTAACAACTTAAATAATTCTAAAGTTATGTTTTCTCTGTATATCTCAAAGATTCCGATGCATTTTTCCACCGGTGGTGCGTTTTTTGTTTTTTTAAAGGAGAGATATAGGGTGCGGCTATATATCACATAACCAATGAATGATGAGAATGCTAATAATTAGAACCCTTATCATAACCCATCTAAGGAATGCAATCTTGACCTAGGATTTCTAGACTTTAATGTTTTTCTTTCACGCAGCCTATCTATCCTAGCATGCGCTACTTCCGTTCTATAGACTTTCCTGACTTTACATCACATAATGGAAAAGCTAAAGGAATATGTCCCTTTGGAACTATAATTCCGTTTTACATCTTTCTCTAAAAGGGAAACGTCTAACCATTTCTTCCTGCCATGGGCTCTGCAGTTTATTGTTAATCTTGTTAGTTTCTTTTTCTAATCTATTCCAAAAATGTGGTTCACTTTTCCAACCTCATAAAGAGTAGTGTGTAATTTCTTCTGAGAAAGTAAGGACAATCTCAGAGCGCTACTTCATATGCTGCCCTATGGTATCTACAGAGCGGTGTGTTTGACTATTTCCATAAGTTGTTAGGCTGTAGTCAGCCACGGGTTGGTATCATGTCCGCCGGTCACCATATCGACATCGGGATCCCAGCATTTAGATGTCCGGCGGTGGGGCAAGGCGCAACGAAGCCCATTGCTGTTGCTGGCTCACTGCATTAGCCACACTTTTGGCTCGCCACAGGTTCTAATCCCACTCTGTGGGTGTCGTGGGAATATTCCCTGTTATTATCGGCATGACGACTGTCGGGATTGTGAGGGGGGTGGGATGTAGCCGTCGGTATTGTGACTGGCGGACTCCGGACTGCCGGTCACATAACTATATCCCGTTAGCCACGTCCAAAGAATAGATGGCATATTATGAAACATAGAACATTATAATGCATTCTGAATTTTTACATAGCCAACATGGCAGAGGAATAAGGTCCTATGAGTGCTGGGAGAAGTCTAGCCTATCTAAATGTAGATTATCAGTAATTATTATTATTACTATTATTATTATTATTATTATTATTATTTCTGCTCATTTGAGTTCCTTGAGCTTTTGCTGCGAACAATGTATAAGAGTGACTGGTGCTACTGTGTAAACAATTTCCTTCCTAATGCCAGCCTTTGGTATGTAATGAATGTCAAATTAAGTAAAAGCCTGTGCCAGCAGATGTCTCTTCCGTAGATTATTTATGAGGAGATACAGCAAAAACTCTAAACTTGTGTAATACACAGCACTGCAGACAAATGACAGTATGACAGTAATAGGAGCAAAATATCTGCATTGCAACACGTTGGGGCTCATTTATGGTTGGATGTAACTCCCTTTTTCTTATTTAAATATTAGGGATGGGCGCAGATCCTTGTGTGTTGGTTTAGGTTTTGGCTCTGGATTAATTTTTGTGTTTTGGCTTTGGATCTGTGGGGGTCATTCCGACCTGATCGTAGCTGTGCTAAATTTAGCACAGCTACAATCACTGACACAGACATGCGGGGGTGACACCCACCACAGGGCTAGTCCGCCCCACATGTCTCGGCCGGCCCCACCACACAGTACAAAAGCATCACCCAGCGGTGATGCTTTTGTACTTGTTGAGTAACTTCCAGCCAGCGCAGCTCCTGAGGCTGGCCGGGAGTTACTTGTCGCTGCCAGGGTCGTAGCGGCTGTGTGTGACATGTCAAAGTCAAAAAATATTGCAGTACACACATCACGTACAAACTACACACAGATGTCCTCCGTGCGCTTACTTGCTCTGCTGTGCGTGCACATATTCGCAATTTGCGTATGGTCGCTCCTGCGGTCCTGCGCATTAGCGCGTGGTATGGGTATTTATGGTAGAGTTTGTGAACGCATGGAAGGCTACCAAAACAGATTACATATTTAATCCAAATAGTGCACATTTTACACATAGCCTCCCTGCACCACAGCAGCAAGTAACAACAGTTTAAATGGTTTCAGAACAAAGGGATTCACCTTTACAGAATAGGAGGGGACAGAACAAGGTTATAAGGTGGTGTTTGGTATCCAGCTGAAGGGTATTTTAAGGGTAACATTCCGGTATTGGTTTGAGAAAGATTGCATGTTCCTGCGGATAGTTATGTGCATGAGCAGAATATAGATATAAACTGTATTTACTGTACATTATGTATGCGGCGGGAATCCAGAGGAGACCACCCACAAGAGCAGTTGGGAAAGACGTCGCCTACCTATTCAAACCGACCTATGACCACTCCTGTACTGTAAATGTGCATTCCTGTGTCCAATGGACAAAGATTACAGTATCTATTGTATTGCTTTTTGGAAGAATTGTATAAAGAGAGCTGCTGCAGGCCTGGTCTGACACAAGACTCACAAAGTTATCTATCAGATGACCGAGGACCGGGCCGGGAAGCGCAAGCGAATCTACTCACGTAGGTACCATTGAATGTAGCCATTTACTCTGTTATATTATATTGTATTGTTTGTATTGTAACCCCCCTTTTAGCAATAATCCACTGTGGTGTCGAAACCCAGCGGTAAAATCACAATTGGTGTCGTGTCTTCATTGCCCTGCTAAGGTTTAAAGTGTATTTTCATTGCATTGCATAACTGTTCAGGGTTTGTGGTGTATCTCTGGGTGTGTACGCGTTGTGAGTACTTTGTACTGTCAGCGCGGCGTTTGTACGCGAAGTCCGTACGCATTACGGGACTTTGTACGCTAATAGCGTACAAAGTGCGCAGAGTGTGTGTTAAGTACAGCGGCCGCAGCGGCTCCATGGTAAAGTGTATTTAAGGTGTGTTTAAGATATAGCTTTCTTTCCTAAGGATATTTCAGCATTATCAATTGGGGGCTCTCCGGTTTTCCACATACTTACTACCTAACAGGTCACAGCAGACTCAATCTATCAGCAAAAGGGTGGACAGAAAGTATCCTACGTGTCACGATCCGGGTATCTGGACGCCATTACTTACCCTTCAGATGCCTCCTAAGGCTGGCTCAGCGTTCCAGGACCGGATCCCGCTGTTCCTGAGTTTCCACATGCAGAATGTCAGAGTGGTGATTTCATCAGCCGCGGCCTCCGCTGTGCCCGCGTGGTTAAATGTGCGCTTGTCAGTCTGGCGTCTCCTGTCTCCTGTGGCCGGCGTCGCCATTACTGTTTCAATTCTCACATGGATTACAAACCAAACTTCCCTCCAAGTGTCTGCATGGGCGCAGCCATCTTGGATTTTGTCATCTGATTATTTCCACCAATCTGCTGTCTGTATTGTTGATTTGCATAATTGCCTAGCCAACCCCTTCCTTGCTGCAGGTATAAGTATGCTGTGCCTGAGCAAGGAAGGCGTCAGTGCTTTGGTTGTCTAACCTAGTTCCAGTTTGTCTCTCTCCTGTGGTTGTCTTCCAGGTTCCAGCTCCTGTCTCCAGACTTCTGCTATAGAGACCCGCACCAGCCTTCCATCTGCGGTGTAGCCTGACTCTCCGATCCATTCTGGACTCACCTGTTTCCAGTTATCAATCACCTGCTTCCAGCCCAGCTTCCAGCAGTGTACAGCTTCTCTTAAAGGGCCGGTGTCCTTTCTGCAGTTTACCACTCTCCACCGGTATTATTATTTTACCGCTCTCAAACTCCAAACTTCATTATCAATCACCTGCTTCCAGCCCAGCTTCCAGCAGTGTACAGCTTCTCTTAAAGGGCCGGTGTCCTTTCTGCAGTTTACCACTCTCCACCGGTATTATTATTTCACCGCTCTCAAACTCCAAACTTCATTATTATTTCATCGCTCTCAAGTTCGTTTATTATTTAACTGGTTCCAGCCAGTATCCACTCCGTACCAACAACAGTCTGGTTCCAGCCAGTATCCACAGCAGCCGTTTTATCTTCAGCAGCCCAGCCTTTCCTGGAACACCAGCTGGTATGATCCTGGGTTCTCTCCATTGCTACAGTCAGGCCTGGTAAGGACTTTCCAACTAGAAGATTATAAGAACTGTCTCACACTACCAGTGCCTGTGGCCCTTGCCACCCTGTAGTACCCAGGAATTGTATTTATCCTCTGTTGACTTTTATGTTTCCTTTTACTGCTGCTGTGTTACGGAGTTTGTCATAATAAACATCATTGACTTTTATCCTGGTTGTCGTGGTCACGCCTTCGGGCAGTTTTTCTACATGTTACTTACATGTCTAGGGGTCTGATACAACCTCCCAGGTTCCGTTACATCTCAGCCCCTACAACTGAGGCTGCCTCCCGTCAGCTCAGGCCCTCAGTTGTGACAGTAAGCACTGACCTAATGAATCCAGCCGGAGACCAGGATCAAGCGACCAGGCCGATGCAAGAACTGGCAGCCCGACTTGAACATCAGGAGGCTGCACAGGGCCACATCATCCGCTGTCTCCAGGATCTCTCTACACGGCTGGATGGGATTCAAACGACCCTCCGTGGACCTGGCACGTCCGGTGCGTCCACTACAGTGACACCAGCTGTAACCCCACCCACCTTACCCATTTCCAGTCCACATCTTCATCTTCCAACGCCAGCAAAATTTGATGGATCTCCAAGGTTCTGCAGGGGATTTCTCAATCAATGTGAAATCCACTTTGAGCTTCTACCTGGCAATTTCTTCAGTGACCGTACCAAAATTGCCTATATCATCTCCCTTCTCAGTGGCTCAGCCCTTGACTGGGCATCACCTTTATGGGAGAAGTCTGATCCCCTGCTATCCTCCTCTACTGACTTTGTAGCTACATTCAGGCGCATCTTCGACGAGCCAGGCCGGATAACATCTGCTTCATCTGAGATTCTCCGTTTACGCCAGGGAACACGTACTGTGGGACAGTATCTTATACAGTTTAAAATCCTGGCATCCGAACTGGCATGGAACGACGAGGCCCTGTATGCTGCATTCTGGCATGGCTTATCAGAACGCATCAAGGATGAGTTAGCTACCAGAGACTTGCCCTCTAAGTTGGATGAGCTAATTTCTCTTTGCACGAAGGTTGATCTACATTTCAGAGAGAGAGCAACCGAGCGAGGAAGATCATCTACTCCTAAATCTTCTGCTCCTCCTCCTCGTCAACCATCTCCATCCAAGGATGAGCCTATGCAAATTAGTCGTTCCCGTCTATCTCCCGCTGAGCGCCGAAGACGTCTCTCTGAGTCTCTCTGTCTCTACTGTGCAGCTCCGTCGCACACTATCAATGCCTGTCCCAAACGTCCGGGAAACTCCAGATCCTAGCTCGCCAAGGAGAGGGCCGGCTAGGAGTAATGATCTCCTCTCCATCTCCTCATGACTGTAACCTCCCAGTGTCGCTCCAAATTGCTCAACGTTACAGGAACGTCATTGCCCTCCTTGATTCCGGAGCAGCTGGGAATTTCATAACCGAAGCTTATGTTAAACGGTGGTCCCTACCCACCGAGAGACTGTCCTCGTCCATCTCTTTGACTGCCGTGGATGGTAGCAAGATTTTTGACGCAGTCATTTCCTTAAGGACTCTTCCAGTTCGTCTGAGAGTCGGAGTTCTTCATTCTGAGTATATTTCTTTATTAGTGATTCCAAGAGCCACACATCCAGTGGTTTTAGGCCTTCCATGGCTCCGTCTCCACAACCCATCAATTGACTGGACGACTACGCAAATACTGGCATGGGGTCCCTCCTGTGCTGAGACTTGTTTAGCCAAAGTTCTTCCTGTTTGTTCTTCCTTCCCCAGGTCATCTGATGTTCCGCCTCCTCCATATCTAGACTTCACGGACGTGTTCAGTAAAGCCTCTGCTGATATCCTTCCTCCTCATAGAGAATGGGACTGCCCAATCGACCTCATTCCAGGGAAGGTTCCACCGCGAGGTCGAACTTATCCGTTGTCTCTGCCTGAGACACACTCCATGGAAGAGTACATCAAAGAGAACCTGGCGAAGGGTTTCATCCGACCATCTTCTTCTCCAGCCGGCGCAGGCTTCTTCTTCGTTAAGAAGAAAGACGGTGGTCTGCGTCCGTGCATCGACTACAGAGGTCTGAACGACATTACCGTCAAGAACCGATACCCTTTACCCCTGATTACCGAGCTCTTTGATAGAGTTAGTGGTGCAACTATTTTCACAAAGCTGGACTTGAGGGGTGCCTACAATCTCATCCGAATCCGTGAGGGTGACGAGTGGAAGACCGCCTTTAACACCCGTGACGGACATTATGAGTACCTCTTCATGCCCTTCGGATTGAGCAACGCTCCAGCAGTCTTCCAGCACTTCGTGAATGAGATTTTCAGGGACATCTTGTACCGCCATGTCATGGTTTATCTAGACGACATCCTCATCTTTGCTAATAATCTCGAAGATCATTGTTTCTGGGTAAAAGAGGTTCTTTCCCGTCTCCGTGTCAATCACCTCTATTGTAAATTGGAGAAGTGTGTGTTTGAAGTTAAAACCATTCCGTTTCTAGGTTACATTGTGTCCGGTTCCGGACTAGAGATGGATTCTGAGAAACTCCAAGCAATCCAGAATTGGCCTATACCCTTAAGCCTCAAAGGGGTCCAGAGGTTCTTAGGGTTCGCCAATTATTATAGAAAATTTATACGAGACTTTTCCACCATTGTGGCGCCTATCACTGCATTAACCAAGAAAGGTGCTAATCCGTCCAAGTGGTCCGAGGAAGCTACACAGGCCTTTCACCTTCTGAAGCAACGGTTCATCTCTGCACCAGTTCTGAAACAGCCCGACACCGACTCTCCTTTTATCATAGAGGCAGATGCCTCCTCCGTTGGAGTAGGAGCAGTGTTATCCCAGAGGGCCAAAGATGGACATCTACATCCTTGCAGTTTCTTCTCCCGGAAGTTCTCCCCAGCTGAGCGCAACTATGCCATTGGCGATCAGGAGTTGCTAGCCATCAAGCTCGCTCTGGAGGAGTGGAGATACCTGTTGGAGGGAGCTTCCCACTCAATCACCATACTTAACGACCACAAAAATCTTTTATATCTCAAAGGCGCACAATGTCTGAATCCTCGTCAGGCCAGATGGGCACTTTTCTTCTCTAGGTTTGACTTTAAACTCCAGTTCTGTCCGGGTTCTCAGAATCGTAAGGCCGATGCCCTTTCCCGCTCATGGGAGTAAGAAAATGAGTCCGAGTCTGCAGACAAGCATCCTATTATTAATCCGTTGGCATTCTCCACGGTAGGGATGGACTCTACGCCTCCACCAGGGAAAAGTTTTGTTAAGCCAGTTCTAAGGAAGAAGCTCATGCATTGGGCCCATGCTTCCCGTTTTGCTGGACATACAGGCATTCAGAAAACCCTTGAATTTATTTCTAGGTCCTACTGGTGGCCAACTCTGAAGAAGGACGTTATGGAATTTATTGCCTCCTGCCCAAAGTGTGCCCAACACAAAGTCTCCCGCCAGTCGCCTGCGGGGCAACTGGTTCCATTATCTGTTCCCCGTCGACCTTGGACCCATTTGTCGATGGACTTTGTTTCCGATCTACCTATCTGCAACAAGTTTAATACCATCTGGGTGGTAGTTGACCGGTTCACCAAGATGGCACATTTCATCCCTCTCACCGGTCTTCCGTCAGCTTCCAAGTTGGCTCAAGTGTTTATACAAGAGATCTTCCGACTTCACGGTCTTCCTGAAGAGATCATCTCGGATCGTGGAGTACAATTTGTAGCCAAATTTTGGTGAAGTTTGTGTCAAGCCCTCCAAGTCAAGTTAAAGTTTTCCACGGCTTACCATCCTCAGACCAATGGTCAAACCGAGAGGGTGAATCAGGACTTGGAGGCCTTCCTCCGTATATATGTGTCTTCCTCTCAAGATGACTGGGTTCAACTCCTTCCTTGGGCCGAGTTCAGCCACAACAATCAATACCATTCCTCATCTTCTTCTACACCATTCTTCATTAATTATGGATTCCACCCTAAAGTCCCAGAATTCCAACCGCTTCCCGCAACTTCTGTTCCAGCAGTGGATGTCACCTTGCGTCAGTTTTCAAATAACTGGAGGAACGTCCGCGCAGCCCTGCTTAAAGCCTCATTCAGGTATAAGAAGTTTGCCGATAGGAAGCGTAGAGCGGTTCCTGCTCTCAAGGTGGGTGATCGTGTGTGGCTGTCCACGAAGAATTTGAGGTTGAGAGTTCCCAGCATGAAATTTGCACCTCGCTACATCGGACCCTTAAGATTGAACAAGTCATCAATCCTGTTGCCTACAGGTTACAGTTACCATCCTTCTTGAAAATACCCAGGACATTTCATGTTTCTTTGTTGAAACCGCTGACCCTGAATCGGTTTCATTCCGCACTTCCTCCAGCTCCCAAAGTTCAGACTCAACGGGGAGTCGAGTACGAGGTGGCCAAGATTTTGGACTCACATTTCCGTTACGGTCAGTTACAATACCTCATTGACTGGAAGGGCTATGGTCCTGAAGAACGCTCTTGGACCAATGCCTCAGACGTCCATGCTCCTGCCTTGGTCCGAAATTTCCACGCAAAGTTTCCTTTAAAGCCTAAGAAGTGTCCTGGGGCCACTCCTAAAGGGGGGGGTGCTGTCACGATCCGGGTATCTGGACGCCATTACTTACCCTTCAGATGCCTCCTAAGGCTGGCTCAGCGTTCCAGGACCGGATCCCGCTGTTCCTGAGTTTCCACATGCAGAATGTCAGAGTGGTGATTTCATCAGCCGCGGCCTCCGCTGTGCCCGCGTGGTTAAATGTGCGCTTGTCAGTCTGGCGTCTCCTGTCTCCTGTGGCCGGCGTCGCCATTACTGTTTCAATTCTCACATGGATTACAAACCAAACTTCCCTCCAAGTGTCTGCATGGGCGCAGCCATCTTGGATTTTGTCATCTGATTATTTCCACCAATCTGCTGTCTGTATTGTTGATTTGCATAATTGCCTAGCCAACCCCTTCCTTGCTGCAGGTATAAGTATGCTGTGCCTGAGCAAGGAAGGCGTCAGTGCTTTGGTTGTCTAACCTAGTTCCAGTTTGTCTCTCTCCTGTGGTTGTCTTCCAGGTTCCAGCTCCTGTCTCCAGACTTCTGCTATAGAGACCCGCACCAGCATTCCATCTGCGGTGTAGCCTGACTCTCCGATCCATTCTGGACTCACCTGTTTCCAGTTATCAATCACCTGCTTCCAGCCCAGCTTCCAGCAGTGTACAGCTTCTCTTAAAGGGACGGTGTCCTTTCTGCAGTTTACCACTCTCCACCGGTATTATTATTTCACCGCTCTCAAACTCCAAACTTCATTATCAATCACCTGCTTCCAGCCCAGCTTCCAGCAGTGTACAGCTTCTCTTAAAGGGCCGGTGTCCTTTCTGCAGTTTACCACTCTCCACCGGTATTATTATTTCACCGCTCTCAAACTCCAAACTTCATTATTATTTCATCGCTCTCAAGTTCGTTTATTATTTAACTGGTTCCAGCCAGTATCCACTCCGTACCAACAACAGTCTGGTTCCAGCCAGTATCCACAGCAGCCGTTTTATCTTCAGCAGCCCAGCCTTTCCTGGAACACCAGCTGGTACGATCCTGGGTTCTCTCCATTGCTACAGTCAGGCCTGGTAAGGACTTTCCAACTAGAAGATTATAAGAACTGTCTCACACTACCAGTGCCTGTGGCCCTTGCCACCCTGTAGTACCCAGGAATTGTATTTATCCTCTGTTGACTTTTATGTTTCCTTTTACTGCTGCTGTGTTACGGAGTTTGTCATAATAAACATCATTGACTTTTATCCTGGTTGTCGTGGTCACGCCTTCGGGCAGTTATTCTACATGTTACTTACATGTCTAGGGGTCTGATACAACCTCCCAGGTTCCGTTACATCTCAGCCCCTACAACTGAGGCTGCCTCCCGTCAGCTCAGGCCCTCAGTTGTGACACTACGTATCCTTTTCTTGGTCGATGGATGCTGAAAACCCTGCTTGATTGCTGATTAGATGGCGTCTGCTCTGTATGGTTTGTAGAGATGCTGGTAGAACCCGTAAGGTAAACAGGAAAAAAGCTATTTAAAATCGGTGAATTTCTTTTTAGCGCCAAAACCGTACACAGCACCCATACTCTTTGCATACTCTCTCACATTGTTGCCATAACATTCAGATTGCTAGATTCATTTAGACTTGTGTGTAACCGGAGATATTTGTTGCTATATAGTTAAAAAAATAAAAAAAATATTTAAGGAAGTAAGCGTAAAGCACAAACACAGTCTGGCCTAATTGTAAAGGTTTATACAGAAAGAAACTGTGTTGTGTTTAGTGGGCAATAGTAGTTTTATTGCTCACATTTATAGAAGTTGTGTGATCTGTTTTATTGCGTACGCACATTGGTATACGTGGTACGGAACGTGAGGACAGCGTACAAAAACGTGCACGTAGCGCAAGGCAGCACACGTGGCATAGAGGTACGCATGGTTGCGTAATTACGCAAGCTTGCGTAGGGTTGTGCGCGCATAATAAAACCACACGATAAGGTCGTTTAGTTTAAAGGTGGGACAGTAGCCACGCTACAATAGCACCAAACCACCCGGTTTCTAAAGAAATTTAGTATAAAAACAAAATTTAGTATAAATATTTTTTTTTAAATTGCCTCTGGGGGTAAAGCTGCCAACTTGAATGAATCCTAATTTTCTGTACAGAAAAATAAAGGGGGTCATTCCGAGTTGTTCGCTCGCAAGCGGATTTTAGCAGATTTGCTCATGCTAAGCCGCCGCCTACTAGGAGTGAATCTTAGCATCTTAAAATTGCGAACGATGTATTCGCAATATTGCGATTACACACCTCGTAGCAGTTTCTGAGTAGCTCCAGACTTACTCGGCATCTGCGATCATTTCACTGCTTGTCGTTCCTGGTTTGACGTCACAAACACACCCAGCGTTCGCCCAGACACTCCTCCGTTTCTCCGGCCACTCCTGCGTTTTTTCCGGAAACGGTAGCGTTTTTCCCCACACGCCCATAAAACGGCCTGTTTCCGCCCAGTAACACCCATTTCCTGTCAATCACATTACGAACGCCAGAACGATGAAAAAGCCGTGAGTAAAAATCCTAACTGCATAGCAAATTTACTTGGCGCAGTCACAGTGTGGACATTGCGCATGCGCATTAAGCGGAAAATCGCTGCGATGCGAAGATTTTTACCGAGCGAACAACTCGGAATGACCCCCAAAGTGTATTTGAGTGAGCGAATGCAGGAGTGAGTGGATACTGAACCCAAGAACTGAAGTGGTCTAGGTGGTCTAAGCTAGGTGGTCTAGGTGGACACACTGGGTTAGTAGAGGCCCGGTGGCATAGGGTTCGCAACCCTGCGTTATTAACTAGGTGGTCTTAGTGGACTGAGTGGTATCCCATACAACTCTTAGTGGTCTGAAGTGGTCTAGGCTAGGTGGTCTACAGCAATCGTAGGGCATATAGATAACTAGTATCTATAGGCTGTGCTATTGCATCACATGTCCGTTTGTTCTGCACAGCGAAACGTGATATTATTGTGTCATATGCGCTGTGGAAGAGCATACGCAGACGTGATTGTATAGACAAAGGGGTTTTTCTTTGATAACTTCGGGAAATCTGAGTCTCCCTGGTGGGCTTCACTGAAAAGGGTGAAAGATAGTTATCTAATTTCTCTGTTTTTCACCCTACAAACAATTCCAGTTGAAAGATACCGAAAAGGAAATTTTCACTGCCTCTCTCAGGAAAATATTCCAAACAGAACTTCCACCAAAAGAAATTACGGTGTAAGGTCTGATAGGAGCCCTAAGTTGGGTACATTGCGATCTGCTGCCAACAGTGTATAGTTGTACTGGCCAGCGTGGGCGAGAGTGAGTGGAAGGCGCTCGGGTATACTTCCACCGTCTATTTATATTGAGTATTTTGGTGTTTGTGGGAATTTTTTAAAGTTATTGGAAAAGACCCACAAATATGGGAGCCAGTTGCTCAAGTAAGAGACGTTTAGACAGGGTTCAGGCAGAATTGTGGCCAAAAGGGTCAGCAAGGTTTATCATGTGTGAAAAATATGGTTCACACACAGAAGTTTTATGCAATGAGTGGGTATGTATGACTAACAATGATAGGGTACCATTCCCTAGAGTGGGTATCTTTGAACCAGAGGTATTACAGAACTTAAGGATAAGGATATGTCTGATAAAATCTAAGAAACAAAGGAGTAGACATACAGATTGTTTAAATTTATGGCAACAGGAGGGAGATGTGCAAAGGGAATTAGCTCGCGCAGCAGGTTCCAAACCGCGCAGCAGGTTCCAAACCTTTTTTTTAATAACAAATATATCCAGCCAAATCGCAGCTCTCCTCCAAGCAGTCACCTTGCTGCAGGAAACTCAGGTGGGGCCTGTCCGACCAGGTAGAGCAGTAACAATATTCCCCAATGAAAGAACTGGTGAGGTCACAGCTACCGGTAAGTGTGAGACAGATCATTGCACAGAGACAACAACAACTCACAGTAAACAGATTAGGAACGGAATGGTAGAATTACACCCTGTCTTGGAAATAGTAACCCCCAATGGGGGAACCGATAGTCAGGGAATAATCCTCACCAGGAATAATGCAATGTATTGCCCGTGGCCCAGAGATGAGCTGCGATCAATCATTTCAGAATTCCCCCGACCCTCGGAAGCATTTAGCCAGATGTCAGAAATTTTTCAGAGATCTGGGTAATGCATATGAACCGACAAACAAACACTAGCGGATATTTTTGAAAGCGTGCCTACCTCCTAATATTGACACCCAAAAATGTATCACTGATTGTAGATTAGAGTCGGATAGTCCTATGACTGACGGAAACAATCAGGAGAACTTAGAGCAAATTAACATGCAACTAGAGTTGTATTTCCCCACAACTGTTAAGTGGAGAAAAATTGTCTCCATTAAACAGAGGGAAAATGAAATGACATCTGAATACTTCCATCAGGACCTGCAAATAATAGATAGACACATGGGGGTATCAGATACAGGGAACGATGGAAAATACAGGAAGGTAGCTGTTTCTGTATTAATGGACGGACTCAATCAGACAGTAAGGGACAGGGTACAAACATTTTTTGCCTGATTGGAGAGGGGCCACAGTAGCTTGTCGTAGAGAGTGCGCGATTGAACACCATAAGAATATTGCTAGGCGTAGAGAACTGCAGAAGGAGAGGCTGGGGATTGAAAGTATACAGGCTCTTACACCAGAGTCTCATCAGCCTAAACCCCAAAAACCCTGGTGGTAAGAAAAGACTGAGAAATTGTTACATTTGTAAAAAAATAAAGGACATTTTGCTAGAGATTGCAAGAGTAGTAGAGCACATAGCCAATATAGACCCCTAGACAGAGAAAACAAGCCACGTTATTAAACACATAGACGGGATCAAGGGACATATAGTAAGGAGTCACGAGCCATATAGAAAACACAGATTCGGTTAATGGGAAGAATGGAATAAATGCAACTTTACCCTTTTGACAGAACTTACTGGGGTTAGGAGGAGGTCCCTAAACTTCTGCTTCTTTCTCTAGCAGAAGTGACCTCTAATTAATTTAACAGAAGTTTTGTTAGAGATGGTATACATATAGCGTGTTCCCGCCCAGGAAGTACGAATTATGTTGGATACCCACGAAGACTAAGGTTGCATTTTGCTGTTCTAGATACATGTCCATCACAGGTAGAGGAAATTATCTGAAAGATACCGGGTTCCCTATGAATTTAGAATGGACAGGACACTGGATTGATGGCTGGGATAGTCCCAGTAGAGATATAACACACATAGATTTTTTTTTTTTTGGGGAGCAGACCGAGTAGAGAATCATTCCCCTTAGTGCCCAATCCAGATGTCAAACTTTGTAAAATCTTCTTTGCCTCTACCAACTTATCTGTTACTAAACTCTATGTGATTTGTCTTCAAAGCTTCCTCTTCATCTCTTACGTTCACCGACAGGGTTACAGTTCAGACGCCACAGGCCTACTCGGTCTTTCAGAGTTCTGCCCAAATCCAGTATATCTCACCAACATAGGGACACCAGTATCAGTGTACCTGGTCATGCACAAAGGGTGGAGAATGGGAATACGGGTGAAGGGAGACTGTATATAGACACCAATATGCATGATGGCGTGACAGCCTGATGGTGAACGCAAATCTGAAAAATTTTCTTTTTATTATTTCCTTTCTCTTTTCACTCTCCACAGATGGTTTACGTCACACAACTGATAATACACAACAGTTAAACACATTGAAATGCAAGATTTATGTTCCCTACAGAAAGGTCGTTGACTCGGAGAGAATTCGTGACAAAGAGCAGAGTGTAGAGAACCTCGTATCACTGGAGTGTCTGTTCCGGGAAGGTTGAGAGGCAGGACTGTTGAAGGGCTTCCGAGCACAGATCTAGAACGGTTGTAGTATCATTCTTTGTTATCACCTCCCCCTGCATTTTCCGGTCTTTTCCCCTTCTTATTTTCCTCCTTTCCCTAAACGAAATGGCTCGATCACAAGAGACTGCGTTTAGGGTTCTGTTAGTAATTCTGGTTTTGATAAGGACAATTTGTTTTGGTGAGGGTCCCAGAGAGGTCGAGCAGGGATCTGGAATGGGTTCTGATGGCAAGTACGAATTTGTAGGATCTCAGGATCAGCACATCATTTTGGTAAAGGCTGGCATCAGTAAGCGCTCTGGTAGTCAAGGAGCTCGGAGGCACTGTGAGGGGTTATTGTCTGATGAATATTGCATTTGTAGGAATTGTGAGAATATAGTTGAGGATGGGTGCATCCAGAGATGTCAGTCCAACCTTAATATCGACATGGACCGTCATCCGTTGAGTGATTACCACTCACTAGTGGGTAAGGTCTTAAACCAGACAGAATGCTGGGTGTGCTCACAGGTACCTCAAGATCAGAGCAAGTCAGGATTAGTACCGTACCCTTTAGCAATAGATGAGGTACTCGAATTACGGGGTGGGAGACCGGTGGACAAGAAATTCAATATCTCTAGGCCCCCTAGTTTGAAGCTCCACCAATATCATGTAGACAGGTCCTTATTATGTTTTAATATTTCCAATTACCGAAAACCGGGAAATTGGGAAGTGACGTGGAATAACCAGACAATGACCTTTTCACACAGAGCTGATAGGATACCCATAGACTCTGAACTTGTACGCCAAATAGCCAACAGTGGGAGGTATTTTCGGTATAGGTATACTCGTGGAAGCAAGACCATGTGGGTCGGAAAAGTATCGCCAGGGTATTGTGCCCATACCATCCAGCCCGATACTTGTACTGAGCAGATGGGAGAACTAGGGATTGCTTTCTTCACTTGGAAAGTTTGTAATATGGTGATGTCATATTTTGTCCCCTATGTTCTCCCAGATGATGCCTATTTCATATGTGGGAGGAAGGCGTACAAGTGGCTTGCCCCGAGCTCAGAGGGATTGTGTTACATTGGGAGAGTACTACCAGAGGTCATGACCATAACCCATGATAAGATGAAAGACGTTCACCGCAGTGCTCAGGCTCCTTATACTCATACTCACTATGAACACATCATCAAGAGACACCTCATAGATAGGACAGAGCACGCTGCCTCTGATTTAATCCACAAATCCACCGGGATTCAATTCCTTCTCGCATTAGACTTCACCCGTACTGCCAGAGGAATTATAAATTATAGGTATATCCATGCGCTAGCGAACTTGATAGATAATATCACTGAGATGTATGACGACACCTTCAGGTGTACGGGAAGGGAGTTACAAGCTTACAAGCAGGAACTGATTCCACGCAATTGGTTCTCAGGTTTAGGAGAGTGGGCTCAAAATGTCATCATGAGTGTAGGGAAGTTTCTCCTTTGTATCCTGGGAGGCGTCATAATTATTGGTTTGATATTTAGGTGTGTTCAAATTCTGACGCAGCGCAAGCACGGCACAAAATTGATGAGTCTAAGGAGCAAGGGTACTGTTACAGCAGCAGATTTAGTTTACGACCCATCCATAGAGACAGTGCTATGATAAGGATTGCAAATGAATTTCATGGCCTGTTTCTTTCACCCGTTTTTCTTTTGTTTCCCCCTCTGCCCAGATACATCCATCCTGAAAAGACATCAGCCCTACCCAAAAATGTTTATGTGAATGTATTTTAGATATGTGTATTATCTTCATCTCTGCAACCTCCAATTAATAGCACACATAGTCGACAGGTGATATCCACATATACTAGCACTCACATATGTCTCCCCTCCATGTATCATCAACTAAATGTGCACCCCATTTGTTGGAACAAGAAGCCGAAAAGAGGTCGGTAGTGTTTGTTGGCCCATTTACAGACCCTTGATAAGGGATGAGAAGGATTTAATGTATACTTTCCCAATACCTCGAAGCTTATTTAGAACATGTACGTGCCCCTCAGACATGGATTCATACATACATGCTTTTTTACTATCCCACTAGGTCATACATTTCCTACCTACCACTCTCCCCCGACCATCCAAACTTCTGTAGATATTGTGTAGATATTTTTCTGTTTAGTGATTAGATAGTGGCAGTTATTGGTGACTGCCAAAGGGTGGACTGTCAAAGTCGAAAAATATTGCAGTACACACATCACGTACAAACTACACACAGATGGCCTCCGTGCGCGTACTTGCTCTGCTGTGCATGCACATATTCGCAATTTGCGTATGGTCGCTCCTGCGGTCCTGCGCATTAGCGCGTGGTATGGGTATTTACGGTAGAGTTTGTGAACGCATGGAAGGCTATCAAAACACATTACATATTTAATCCAAATAGTGCACATTTTACACATAGCCTCCCTGCACCACAGCAGCAAGTAACAACAGTTTAAATGGTTTCAGAACAAAGGGATTCACCTTTACAGAATAGGAGGGGACAGAACAAGGTTATAAGGTGGTGTTTGGTATCCAGCTGAGGGGTATTTTAAGGGTAACATTCCGGTGTTGGTTTGAGAAAGATCGCATGTTCCTGTGGATAGTTATGTGCAGGAGCAGAATATAGATATAAACTGTATTTACTGTACATTATGTATGCGGCGGGAATCCAGAGGAGACCACCCACAAGAGCAGTTGGGAAAGACGTCGCCTACCTATTCAAACCGACCTATGACCTCTCCTGTATTGTAAATGTGCATTCCTGTGTCCAATGGACAAAGAGATTACAGTATCTATTGTATTGCTTTTTGGAAGAATTGTATAAAGAGAGCTGCTGCAGGCCTGGTCTGACACAAGACTCACAAAGTTATCTATCAGATGACCGAGGACCGGGCCGGGAAGCGCAAGCGAATCTACTCACGTAGGTACCATTGAATGTAGCCATTTACTCTGTTATATTATATTGTATTGTTTGTATTGTAACCCCCCTTTTAGCAATAATCCACTGTGGTGTCGAAACCCAGCGGTAAAATCACAATTGGTGTCGTGTCTTCATTGCCCTGCTAAGGTTTAAAGCGTATTTTCATTGCATTGCATAACTGTTCAGGGTTTGTGGTGTATCTCTGGGTGTGTACGCGCTGTGAGTACTTTGTACCGTCAGCGCGGCGTTTGTACGCGAAGTCCGTACGCAGTACGGGACTTTGTACGCTAATAGCGTACAAAGTGCGCAGAGTGTGTGTTAAGTACAGCGGCCGCAGCGGCTCCATGGTAAAGTGTATTTAAGGTGTGTTTAAGGTATAGCTTTCTTTCATAAGGATATTTCAGCATTATCAGACGTCATGCAGCCGCTGCGGCCCGCCCTCCCACACGTCTGCCCATGCCTGCGTTGGCCGGACCGTGCCCCAAAAATGACGGCCAAACACCGCCGTGCCGCTCCCTCCCATCCAGCGACCGCATCTGCCTGTCAATCAGTCGGCCATCTGGCATCCGCCGGCGCATGCACAGTTCTGACCTGATCGCACCGCTACGAAAAACTGCAGCGTGCAATCGGGCCATAATGACTCCCTGTATTTGGGGGGGTTTTATGCTAAAAACAGCTAAAATCAGGTATTTCGGGCCTGTTTTTGTTCCCTCAGTATTAACTTCAGTAACATTCATTTCAAGGCAGTTATGACCACCTCACAGCTCACATAATTGTTTTCACCAATATTGGCCAAAGGATAAAGCGAGCTGGTTGGCTACTAAGTGACAGAGCAGTCGCACAAACACACAGTAGTTTATAGCACATCTATGAAACATTGTCACACAGCAGTGACAAAAAAGAAATTATGTCAAAATGTTGTGTTGACGCATCTTCATCACCTGTGGATCTCTTGGGAAAGCTCAGTTTTTTCCTGGCAGCAGCATCGCAGGAGGAACTGAAGGAGATGTTGTTGTGTCATGTGCTACTTCAGCTGACAACTGGCTCACCAGGAGCTCTTTGGATCTCTTAAGATCTGGGTCAGTTGGAAAGAAAGACATAATGTATGACTTAAACCTAGGATCAAGCATGGTCGCCAAAATGTAATGATCTGATTTAAAGATATTGCCAACCCTTGTATCCTGGCAAAGCAAATAAAGGATTTAATCTACAAGTCAGAAATACTTAGCGGTATCACATAATTCCATCTCATCCTTCAGTTTCTTGAGCAGCTTTTCCTAAAGTCTAATTTGGGGAATCACCTGAGTGAAAGCTGGTAGTGTCTATACTCACTTCACAGGTGACTACTTTGAATGGTTTCAGGACCTTGAATAACACAAAGTATTCTCCACTGTGCTGGACTAAGGTGCATTCCCACTCCTCTCCCTATGTCATGGCTTGTTTTGTAGCTTTGGATGGTTTTTTACTGTTCCTCCATCTGCTGAAGCATATAAAGTGTGGAATTCCACCTTGTTACTACCTCTGACTTCAGTTGGTGGCAGGGCAAATTGAATTGTTCTTGCAAGTGCTGCAATCTTCTACATGCAGCTGCTAAATGCCGAAAATTTCCCAAATTTTTTGGGCCACAGATACCATCTCCTGCATGCACCTGTCATTCTTTGTTTTTATTTTGTTCCACAAAGTACAAGATTGTGTTAGCAAAACCCAGTTGTAATGCTCTCAAAATATTTGTGGCATTGTCAGAAATGACAAATCCTGAGGAGAGTGTGAGCGGGGTAAGCCATTTTGCTATGACATCCATTAGTCATTCTAAGAGGTATGCCTCTTCGGGAAGCAAATGATACAAAGAGTAGCTTACCTGTGAATGAGCTGACATTTTATATTACATGTTGCTGCTGCTGAAGCTGATACACCCTCCAAATGGGCTGTCAGTCATGTAATCTTTAGTTTGACCAGTATTGCTTGTCCATAGCTGTGGTTAATGGCATTTTGTAAGACAATAATATATATCTTTTTAAGTCCTGGTACAGGCGAGGAATTGCTTTTCTAGCAAGATATCATTGAGATGGAATTTGGAAGCGGGACACAGGACCTCGATTAACTGTCTAAAAGACAATGCATTAATGGCGGATATTGGGTGCAGATCTAATAGTAGCATAGCCATCATGGCGTCAGTGATCCGCGGTGCACTTGGGTGACAGCTGTCATACTTGCTTCCTTTTGCAAAGGATTGTTTAACAGTCAATTGTTTTTTTTAAACTACTACTAATAGTCTTTTTGGTCCCCTTCTGAGATGAAGATCTACCACCAGCAGCAGCAGTCCTAGCACTGAGGGATTATTCTGTGCAATCCTGGATAGGAGAGGAGTCAATTAGCAAATTTGATGCGGGATTACCTCTGATCATTAGTGAGGATATTGATGATAAAGGTGTTAGCAGTGGAGATTTCAAGTGTGGGGATCTAGCTCAGTGCGAACACTACGCATGCGCAGTCATTCACTAATCACTCAATTTTGCGATTTCTCTGAATAGCGATCCATGCTGAATTACACTAAGGCCCTCATTCCGAGTATTTCGCTCGCTAGCTGCTTTTAGCAGCCGTGCAAATGCTAAGCCACCGCCCTCTGGGAGCGTATCTTAGCAGAAGTGCGAACGAAAGGTTTGCAGCGCTGCTACAAAAAAGATTGTGCAGTTTCTGAGCAGCTCCAGACCTACTCCTAGCTTGCAATCACTTCTGACTGTTTAGTTCCTGTTTTGACGTCACGAATACACGCCCTGCGTTCGGCCAGCCACGCCTGCGTTTCCTCAGGCACGCCTGCGTTTGTATCTGACACGCCTGCGTTTTTCCTGACACTCCCCCAAAACGGTCAGTTACCACCCAGAAACACCCACTTCCTGTCAATCACTCTGCGGCCAGCAGTGCGATTGAAAAGCGTCGCTAGACCTTGTGTGAAACTGCATCGGCTGTTGTGAAAGTACGTGTGCGTGCGCATTGCGCCGCATACGCATGCGCAGAAGTGCCGCTTTTTTACATAATCACTGCGCTGCGAACGAAAACATCTAGCGAACAACTTGGAATGACCCCCTAAGTTCTTTGCTTTACGATAAATGATTTTTGGTTTGGTGGGTAGTTTTTCTTTAAGTTGACATCTAGAAGTAGTACAGTATGTGCCAATGGGTGTTGAGTATGTTTTCAATTTCTGCATGATTGCTATTGTAATTTCTGCCTACTGATCTCTCCAGCAGTACAGAACATCGGTGTACATGGTAAGGTAGGGTTAGAATCTTCACTAGCCCAGATGGGCAAGAATGGACTATTAAATAAGCATTAACACCCGGACAGCAAAAAAGACCTCCCTCTGCAAAATGGTAACCAAAACAGCTGTAAACACATAATTGCTGTTAAATTCATTTTATTTTTTGATTTGTTTTAATTCAGGTTTGTTTGTTTTTTTAATTTCAGTCTGTTTTGCCTTATTGTTTTTAAATGTTGTTTGTCATCTCTCCTTTTCATCCCCCCGTCACACAGCACATATACGCTAACGCTCGGATTGCTCTACTTGGTTATATTTATATTTATACTGAGCAGCTCACATACCATATTTTAGCGCAGCAAACGATATATATTTATATATATACACATACTGTGTGTGTATGTATATATATATATATATATATATATAAAAACAAATATATATATTTATTTATTTATTTATTTATTTCACTGCAGGAAATAAGACTGCCACTACATTTCTAAAAGGGGAAGCAACAGATGTTTGTGTTAAATATAACTTCATTATGTTTGCAAGAGATCCTTCAGGAGCATTTTCCCTTCTCCGTTTGCATAGAATAGCATGGGCCTCTAGCTACACTCCCACCATACAGAACAGTTCTATGCAGTTGCATTGCTGCCACCCAGTTCACACCCCAAAATTCTTATCTTAAGCAAAATGAGCTCTGGCAAAGATCCCTCTCACTCAGAATGAGATGGAGATATGCAAAAATGCGTAAATTCACTTCTGCACATGTGCTGTATGCTAAACTTACTATCCGTGTCATTGCCTATATCTTCACATGGATTCAGTATGATAACCCAGCAGTCAGGATGCCTTCAGGCAGTATCCCGACAACGGCATCCTGATCATGGCAATCCCGACACGGGCGAGTTAAATATCCTAACCTCCCTCCCCTACCCCATAACTCTAATCCTCCCTGCCCGCAGCCTAACTCCCCTATTAGTGCCTAACCCTAACCTCCCCTATTAGTGCCTAACCCTAACCTCCCCTATTAGTGCCTAACCCTAACCTCCCCTATTAGTGCCTAACCCTAACCTTCCCTATTAGTGCCTAACCCTAACCTCCCCTATTAGTGCCTAACCCTAACCTCCCCTATTAGTGCCTAACCCTAACCTCCCCTATTAGTGCCTAACCCTAACCTCCCCTATTAGTGCCTAACCCTAACCTCCCCCAAGTGGTGCCTAAACCTAAAGCCCCGCTTCCCGCAGCCTAAACTTAACCCTCCCTGATTAGTGCCTAACCCTAACACCCCCCAGGTGGCGCCTAACCCTAACCCCCCCTTTCTGCAGCCTAACCCAACCACCCCCACCCGCAGCCTAACTCTAATCCCTCCGGAGTGTGCCTAAACCTAACCCCCTTTCCGCAGCCTAATCTTAACCCGGCCGTTAATACTTACCTTCAGGATCCTGGCTGCCGGGATTCCGTCGTCGATCCTTTCAGGATGCCATAATCTGTGTTTTGACGGCTGTCAGAATTCCGGTGTCTGTATTACGGCTGCTGGGATCCTGAACATATACCCTTCACACGCCCATCCCTGATTAATTTTGTTTCAAACAGCAATATAATAAATCCCCCCATTGTTTCTGTACTGAACATTGTCTTTATACTGTAAATCAGTAGTTTCTAATTACTCAACTATTTCGATGCTGTTGCTATCTCAACAGGTGTACTATTTTACAACAAAAGTGAATGGTGCAAAAATCATTTGGGTATATGTATTAAGCCTTGGAGAGTAATAAGGTGGAGAGAGATAAAGTTCTAACCAATCAGATGCTATTGTAACTGTCATTTTTCAAACAGAGCCTGTAACATGACAGTTAGAAGCGGATCGGCTGGTACTTTATCTCTCTCCACTTTATCACTCTCCAAGGCTTAAGGTGCCCATACACCTAAAGATTTATCTGGTAATGGATGGGAGCAAATGACAGTTGACCATTTGAAATGGTCAACTGTCATTTGCTCCCATCCATGTCATTTGCTCCCATCCATTACCAGATTTTCGTTCCAACCAGCCAGATTGGAAGATAAATCCTTAGGGCTATGGGCAGCTTTAGTACCTCTCCCTAATTGTCCCTGTACTTGTCATTAGCACCGCTGTCCGTATAGGTGTTCAGATAACCAGGCAATACTTTGCTTGTTAGCACAGGTGATGTATTGTTTACAGTGTTGTCACTGGTGCAAAAAATATTCTATTTTTGTTCTGCATTTATCATTAGGGACACTTGCTGTTTAAGTGAACAAATATCTAGGCAATACATTGGTGTTGCACAATAATAGAAAATAATGTTTCTGCAATATTTATTACCATCAGTCAATGTGTTAATCCCTTTGAATTGAAACCATTTCTGTATTAGGAAGCCACAATATCCAGTTTATTGTATTAACTGTCAGCTATTATATGATGGATGGTAGCTTGCATTAAGAAACGTTGGCCACAAACATGAAAAAAGTCAAAGTAGTAGTTTTATAAATATGAGTCAAGCATATGAAACTATGGACTGGCTAAACTGTTTTGGCATTTCAGATGATAATGCAACTTGTGAATCTCTGTCATTCCCCTTTGTCATATCAGTACAAGATATTTCTCTATGTTCTGTAGCCAGAAATTTGCAGACTTTAAGGAACATGTCAGGTTCTAGCTGTAGTGAGAGCAGAGTACATCTGAAGTTTCAATTAATTGGCAGTGAATATTCAAAGCATTATGAGCAGGAGACAGTGGTACTGTCATCAGATAGTCAACCTTTGAGGGATGAGGTGGATGAACATTTGCTCTCATCCTCTCCTCCAAAGTGACCAGATGTGGATGAAAATTTCAGACCAAGCAATAAGACTAAAGGTGGGTACACACTAGGCGATGTGTTCTATAAGCAACGTCACCTAGTGTGTTCCCTTCCCTGCCGGGACGGTCGTTGGCAGTGCGTACACACTGAGTGATATTCAAACTATATCTCTCAGTGATGTCACGCCGCGGCCGGCCCGTGCATGCAGTTTATGGACGACAGTCCAAATTGAGCTTCATGCATGCCCGACAGCAAGGGTTGTTAATGACCCGCGGGGCCGCGCATTGCTCGTCGTTCGGCAGCGCACACACAAGTCGATATGGTAAACGACATCACTCAGGGCAAAACGAGCCCTTCCTTTATCAGCAAGTATGTACCCACCTTAAGATTGGGCAAATAGGTTCAGACAACACATACTGCTAAACCCATCAAGCAAGAAAAGAGACAATGACAATATAAGCGTCAACGAAGCACAGAAAATTGGTGCTAATACACCCTCATGTATTCAGTACTGTAATAAATCCCAAAGAGATTTGTACTAGCCATTACCCATATAGGTGATCAATACATTGTCTGCTGTTTCATCTGCTGTATTTTTTTTACAATGCAGTGACTGCTGTAATTATTTATTCTGCACCGTGACTGTACTGGCATCTGAACACAGTGACTGGCACCAGCAGACCTATGTCACTATCACCAGTTAGCCTGTCCAGCCCCTTTAATTAAAAACCAAATTGTATTGGAAAAGAGATTTAAACAAAGGTTGACAAAGACGACATTCATAATGTTGAAACCACAAAGTTGACAGTATGATGTCACCATTGTTAAAATGTCAGCAGCTAATGTTTTGACATTCTCAGACTGCCAACAGTTAAAATGTTGACATTGTCATGATACCAATGGCTAGGATAGGCTGCATAAGGGAGGGTTATGGTTACACTGTGGGGGAGATTAGGGTTTGGCTTTTTTTTTTTGGGGGGGGGGGGGGGGCTTAGTAGGGTTGGGCACCAGAGGAAGAGTTAGGGGTAGAGATTAGGGAAAGGGGAGAAATACAGGGGGATCAGAGGTCTGACCCAGAAGTAATGATCACATGATCGCTGGGACATGGAAGACATCGCTGCTGCAACTGCTGCAGCTATCTGGAGCAGGAAAGTCACCTCTGAGCCCACAGGGTGAAATGTTAACATTCTAACATGACGTCAGTTCATCACTGTCTGCATGATGACGTTCATCATGGTCAGTGTCGACATGATGAATGGCGACATATCACACCACACTCTTTGGAAAACCCTAATATCAATTTTTTTTTTATTAATCATTTTTATTCATGGGATCACAAAAACAGATACCAACAGACAGTGGTTACAGCATATTACATTGCAAATACAGTATAATAGTTGGTAATTATAAAGATAACCAAAAAAGAGGAACAGTGATCCATTTTTGACCCAGAGAGCGGGTAGTATAAAACAGAAAAGGTGGCAGTCAGCAGCGCAGCTGACCGACTGACATTGATAAGTAAAAATACAAAGAGGTCGAGAAGAAAGAAAGACAGAGAAGTAGAAAGAAAAAGAGAGAAATAAACAAAATAGGATAGGGTAGAGTCCCCGGGAGGGTTCCATCAAATATAGTACGGGGTATCACAAATTGAAAGGTGAAGGGGCATGCTGGGAGGCAAGCCATGGACTCCATATTTTATCGAATGACTTAAAGGAGCAGTTTATGATGTAGTCCATGCGGTAAACATACCAGATACGGGCAATTATAGATTGCATGGAAGGCGGGATAGGGTTTTTCCAATCTGCAGCTAGTTGACATGTCGTTGCAGAGACTATATGACGCATCAGTTTATTTTGAAATTTTGTTAGCGTTGGCAGGTTTAAGGGGAGGAGAATGTATTTAGGGTCGGAAGGGATAGGAATCTGCAATAAGCTAGAAATAAAATGTATCACTTCCCTCCACATATGCACTATTTTAGGACATGACCACCATATGTGTAGGAAAGAGCCCTCTGCGCCACATCCTCTCCAACACCTATCCGATGTATCCGGGTACATTTTGCTCAAGCGAGACGGTACATAATACCATCTATATAATCATTTATAGATATTCTCTTTGATTCTAACGCAGATGGAGCTAGACGCCGCGTTACCCCAGCCTTCAGACCATTCCTCGTCTTCTAAAGCCGAGCCTAGGTCCATTTCCCATGATCTCTCATGAGGATCACGCTGAGAGGGAGGGTCCCCAGTGAGAGTAGTATATAAGAGGGAAATAAGGCCTTTGGTTGAGTGGCGTCTGAAATATATAGTCTCAAACGTGGTCAGGGGTCTGCTAGAGAGGACGCGGCCCAGTGAGGAAAGTGTCTGAGTTGTAAAAACTGATAAAAGTATCTAGAGGGAATATCAATTTTTTCTTGAATCTGAGTAAATTGAGGAAAACTGGTATCCCTGGTGATATCATTCAGATATAAAATACCTCTATCTTGCCAAGGAGCAAACAATGATCTATTTGTACCAGGAGGGAATGCAGGGTTGTGTAATATTGGGATGATAGGGGATGGGGCTGGGGCCAAGCCGAATTTCCTATTAGCAAAGTCCCAAACTGTTAGTGAACGGTAAACTATGGGGTGGGATGCTACATTTCTGGGGCGGGAGGATTTCGAAAGCCAGAGAAGAGAAGAGAGGGTAGAGAGACCTAGGTTTGCAGCTTCTATAGATACCCAGACTCTGCGAGATTCGGGGTTGCACCATTGTACGCAGTGTGAGAGCTGTGTGGCTAAATAATATCTTCTAAAGTCTGGGATGCCTAGGCTGCCACTAAATGTGGGGCGCTGTAGAAGTTTCAATCGTACTCGGGGGCGCTTATTAGCCCATATGAATTGTGACGTGTGAAATTGTAAGAATTTAAAAAACAGATGGAGGAATAAATATCGGGAGGGTCTGGAATAGGTAAAGTATCCGAGGGAGCACGTTCATCTTCACTGAGTTTACCCTACCTATCCAGGAGATAAAGAGGCTAGACCAAGAAGACAACTCTGACTTAATTCGATCTAAAAGCCTAGGGAAATTAGCTTGGTAAAGTTGATGATGGCTATGCGTTAGAAAAATACCTAAGTATTTAATCTTTTGCCTGTGCCATTGAAATGGAAAGGAATTTTCTAAAGAGAGCTTAACCGGTCCGGGGATATAAAAATTCAATACTTCAGTCTTACCTGTATTAAGTTTATAACCTGAGTGTTTAGAGTAGAGGTCTATCTCAGAAAGGAGCAGCTGTATCAACTGAGATGGGGATCCCAAAGATATTAGAACATCGTCAGCGTATAACGCAATTTTGTGTTCAGAAGGGCCTACCCGCACTCCAGCTATATCTGTATTAGCTCGGATCCTTGCTGCCAGCGGCTCCATGACCAGGGCAAATAGCAATGGGGAGAGCGGGCATCCCTGTCTGGTGCCGTTAGTGATACAGAATGTGGAAGAGGTGAGGCGATTGACAGAAACCGTGGCAGTAGGGGATCTGTAAAGCGCAGAAACACCGTCTAGGAATTTGCCAGAAAAGCCCATTTTCCGGAACACTGAAAAAGCGAAGGGCCAGGAAATTCTGTCAAAAGCCTTCTCGGCATCCAGTGCTAGCAACAGCGAGGGTAGCTTTTGTTTATGGATAGAGTAAATCAAATCTATGGCTCTCCTGGTATTATCGGAGGCCTGGCGGCCAGAGATGAAGCCTAGTTGGTCTGGATGTATCAATTGCGTGAGTAGGGGAGCCAAGTGGTTGGCTAAGATTTTAGCATAAATCTTAAGATCCACATTCAGCAATGAGATCGGGCGATAGTTAGAACATTGCGTTGGATCCCTTTCCGGCTTTGGAATCACAATAATGTCGGCTTGTACAGTCGCTGGCGCAAATGAAGCTCCCTCCAGAACACTATTAAAGAGCGAGGTAAGGTAAGGAGCCAATTCTGTATGGAATGTTTTGTAATACTGAGCGGTAAAGCCATCTGGGCCAGGTGCAGCCGATGACCGCATAGATTTGATAGCGGCAACTGTCTCTTCTAGTGAGATATCCGCATTAAGAAGAGAAATCTGCTGCTCTGTCAGACATGGCAAGGGGGTATCGGATAAATATGAACATGCTCCCTCCGGACCATCGGAGGGAAGAGGGGGGGCAGGGAGATTATATAAGGAGCTATAATAGTTCCGAAATTCCTCCACCATCAATTTAGGATCATGAGTGAGTGCGTTTAACATAGTAGAGTGTAGTTTTTCTATCATTCCCATATCTCGCTTACCTCGTAACTTATTGGCTAAGAGGCTATCTATTTTATCCGCTTTATCGTAAAATTTTTGACGGAGCTTCTGTAGTATAGCTGCCGCCCTTCGCGATAAAAGGGTATTTAACTGACCCCTGAGGGTATTTATCTGGGAGAGTAGGGAGTCGCATAAGGCAGTTTTATGTTGGGTTAAGAGCGCAGAAATTTGAGATTCCAATGAGGAAACTTCCTGTGCTGCTTTCTTACGTATGGCTGAGGCCTTGGACATAAAATGACCGCGAATAGTGGCTTTATGTGCCTCCCAAACTAAACTAGGAGAGACTTCTGGGGAGGCGTTTTCCTCAAAAAAAAAATTCAGGTTCAATTTAGTGTCTAAGAGAGTGGAGGGGTGCGAAAGAAGGGTATCATCAAGACGCCATGTACGGGTCTTATTAGGGGTGCTATAGAAATCTACCAGGATATAAACCCCCGCATGGTCCGTCCATGAACAGGGAGTGATGCCTGAATCAGATATCAATGATGAGAGTGAGTAAGACACATGTATCATATCTATTCGAGAATAATGCTGATGAGGCGCAGAAAAGTGGGTATAATCTCTAGCAGTGGAGTGTTTAAGAGGTGTCTCGTAAATCAAGCTGTGTGAGGGAGGATGTTAATGTGAGGGCGGCTTCAGTCGGAGATGCTTCCTTCTTATTTTTGGGAGGAGTAGATTTATCTAAGGAAGGATCAATCACAGTATTAAAGTCCCCCCCCTAAAATAATGTGGCCCTGCGCTACTCTAGTAAGACGCAAAAAGAATGTGCGGAAAAAACGGGATTGATCTTGATTAGGGGCATATACAGACACAAGTGTTACAATTTCAGTGCGGAGCGTACCAATCACTATGAGGTATCGGCCGCCAGGATCAGTTATGGTCGTAGTATGTACAAATGGAATGTTACGGTGGATCAGTATAGCCACCCTCCTTTTCTTACAGTCAGCAGAGGCAAAAAAGGTTTGGGAAAATTGCTTACCCTGAAGTTGAGAGTGTGTACCGGTGAAATGGGTCTCCTGAAGGAAAACTATATCAGCCTTCTCTCTCCGACAGGCGGATAACATCACTGTACGTTTCTTGGGAGAATTAAGCCCATTAACATTTATAGAAAACAATTGAAGTGCCATGTGATACCAAGGGACAAAAGAGGAGCAATGGAAACCCCTCCCGGGGAAGAAGGAAAAGGAAAGAAGAAGAGAAACAGTAAGAAACAAGAATCAGAGATGTAGGAAAAGAGAAAGTGATAGAGAACCCATACGGGAGAAAACCCTGAATTATAGGGTCCCAATCAAGGACCGCTACACAAATGTGAAACATTATTTTTCGAAGTAACAAATAAAGGGAGCACAGGGGTGGCAGAAACAGCAACCCAATGCAGAAGAAACAGGTCCCTCTGGACCGCAACAGTTGAGTCGGCCGGAGCCGAAAATTCAATTACGTAACCCAGTATATGAAAAACAAAAAACAAAAGCGTACTGTGTCATATCCAGCAGAAAAAAAAATATATATATATAAATAAAAATAAAATAAAAAAAGGGGGGGGGGGGCAGGGTAAACAAGATAAGCTCAGCGTAATAGTACAAAATTAGGTGTAACATTTAACAAACGTTAAAGCTTGGCTAACAATATAAGAGCCTATGACATGCACATTAAGAGAAGTAAGATAATAGTAAGTCTCTCCTCCTATCTGGAGACACATCCTTAAAGTGTAGGGGACTATTCAAGTATAGCTAAAAAAAAAAAAAAAATCAGCCAAAATCAAGGATCAAGGAGGGTCGTTGGTGTCATTGCGATTACGAGTTACCCTCGTCCATTCAGGCGGTGGGATCTTGGAGTGTCGTGGCCCAGAAGAAGAAGCAGTCCCACCATCAGAGGACGGTATAGGGAGGAGACCAAATTTAGCCAACAGATCTTGACCTTGAGATAAGGTTTTGACGGAGTGAGTGGAATTGTTCATTGTAACCTGTAGCATGAAAGGAAATCCCCATCTATATCGTATTTGATGTTGGCGTAGTATCCTAGTAACGGGCTGGAGGTCCCGTCTCTTTTGAATGGTGGAGGGAGCCAGATCCTGAAAAACCTGCAACTGCATATCCCGAAAATCGATCACTGGAGAATCTCGTAGTGACATCGGAATACGTTCCTTTGAGCGAAAATAATGCAGACGAACTATGACGTCCCTGGGCGGTTGTGTCGGAGCAGGTTTCGCCTGGAGCGCTCTGTGGGCTCTATCACAAAGACAGTCGGCATCCGAAAGGTCAGGCAAGACGTGTTGGAAAAAGTCTTTCAGAAAGGACGGTAGAGCAGAGCTAAGGACTGATTCCGCCACCTTGCGGATACGTAGATTGTTACGACGGGAGCGATTCTCTTGATCTTCTTGACGTTCTTTGAGGTCCTCCAGCTCATCATGGAATCTGGAAAGTTCCGAATCAAGACGTTGTTGAGAGCGGCAAAGGTCATCGGTCTAAGATTCAAGAGCGTCTGTACGATTACCAACAGTGGTTACAGCATATTACATTGCAAATACAGTATAATAGTTGGTAATTATAAAGATAACCAAAAAAGAGGAACAGTGATCCATTTTTGACCCAGAGAGCGGGTAGTATAAAACAGAAAAGGTGGCAGTCAGCAGCGCAGCTGACCGACTGACATTGATAAGTAAAAATACAAAGAGGTCGAGAAGAAAGAAAGACAGAGAAGTAGAAAGAAAAAGAGAGAAATAAACAAAATAGGATAGGGTAGAGTCCCCGGGAGGGTTCCATCAAATATAGTACGGGGTATCACAAATTGAAAGGTGAAGGGGCATGCTGGGAGGCAAGCCATGGACTCCATATTTTATCGAATGACTTAAAGGAGCAGTTTATGATGTAGTCCATGCGGTAAACATACCAGATACGGGCAATTATAGATTGCATGGAAGGCGGGATAGGGTTTTTCCAATCTGCAGCTAGTTGACATGTCGTTGCAGAGACTATATGACGCATCAGTTTATTTTGAAATTTTGTTAGCGTTGGCAGGTTTAAGGGGAGGAGAATGTATTTAGGGTCGGAAGGGATAGGAATCTGCAATAAGCTAGAAATAAAATGTATCACTTCCCTCCACATATGCACTATTTTAGGACATGACCACCATATGTGTAGGAAAGAGCCCTCTGCGCCACATCCTCTCCAACACCTATCCGATGTATCCGGGTACATTTTGCTCAAGCGAGACGGTACATAATACCATCTATATAATCATTTATAGATATTCTCTTTGATTCTAACGCAGATGGAGCTAGACGCCGCGTTACCCCAGCCTTCAGACCATTCCTCGTCTTCTAAAGCCGAGCCTAGGTCCATTTCCCATGATCTCTCATGAGGATCACGCTGAGAGGGAGGGTCCCCAGTGAGAGTAGTATATAAGAGGGAAATAAGGCCTTTGGTTGAGTGGCGTCTGAAATATATAGTCTCAAACGTGGTCAGGGGTCTGCTAGAGAGGACGCGGCCCAGTGAGGAAAGTGTCTGAGTTGTAAAAACTGATAAAAGTATCTAGAGGGAATATCAATTTTTTTTTTTTCTCAGTTTAATTGTATTGTACAAGAAATAAAGCTTTGCCAGTCAAGTGATAATGAGTGAAGTGGTTGTACTGATGTATCCTCATTCAGAATATAAAACAATGTCATTGCAGTTAAACCTCTTTGGGGGGTATTCAATTCAAGTCAGAACTCCCGTCTTGTCGAAAAGATGGCAGTTTCCGACTTTATTAGGTCGGATAGTGTTCCGACCTATTCAATGTGGCTGCCTTTTTTCCGACATGTTGGAAATTCCGACTTGTCGTAAAACACGTGGATTGGCAGATTAGCCGCGGATCCACCTGTTTTGTCAGATTCACTGCCAAATCCGTCAGGTTTTAGTCCCGTTTCCAACAATGTCAATCCGACTTTAAAAAAAGTTGGATTGGCATTGTCGGAAATGGCCAAATCCTGTCGGATTTGGCCACTAATTGAATACTGTAATGTCAGATCCTTTCCGTCGGAAAGGATCCGACATCAATTGAATACCCTCTTGTCTGTTGTCAGTGCCTCACACAATGAAATGACAGATGATGAATTTTCAGTAACAGCAAAGCTGTGCCAAGCAGTGTTTGTTAAGGAAACAACTACAGTACTGTAGATGCTGCTATAATTCTGCAGTAACATGGGAAATGGAAAAAGCAAGTTGCTTTACCCACTGACAGCTTCTGGGAAGCACACCACCCCTAATAGAGCATTCCAAAAAAGTGCTATAAAAGGCTTAGTGACACTAACAATGAAATGCCAAAAAGAGCAGAGTAATTGGCAAGAAAACATCCACTTCAAGAAATGAAATCTGTACAATGGGGCTGATTCAGCATGAGACACTGAAGTGTTGAAATGAGCGAGAACTTAGATTGCGATTGCAGTCTAAGTGACGGCGAGGTGGCGTTGTGGCTTTTTCTTGGTGGTGTCACGGTGTTGGGGGGGCGTGGTCCATTTGCGGGGTGGGATGGCTGCATGATGTCACACGTGGCGGCCCAGCGAAACATGGTGGCCCAGAGACTGCCTTCACAGCCTAGCAGGGGGCTACCCTAAACATGCGAGTGCTTAGTGGGGGAGAAAACACGGAATGCGGGGCGGCCTTGCCTTGTGCTTGGCGGCCCCCCACATGCTAGTGGAGGGAGTTGTAGCTTTGCGATTTTTTGCAAAACTACAACTCATGATGAACTAGGCCCATTGGACCTGATTCAGCTTCAGTCGCAGTTGTCTGAAAATCGCAAACGGACAATTTTCACCTGTCTGCGCAAGTGCTGTGGTCGCACAGCACATACATGGACTTTCACTGTGCGATCACATCCCGTGGGGAGTGTGATGTAGCATTAGGGGGGTTGGTCTGGACAACGCAGGCGTGTCTGGACCGTTTTAGGGGCAGCCGCTGTATTCGAAAAAATGGCAGTGGTCCACCTGCATACGCAGCCTGGCTTAATGCTGTGATTGCAGCAATGCGTTCACAATTTGCTGGGCAGCGCTAGACATGCTGGGCGGCCTTGCTCTGCATTGGGTGGCCCCCAGCTGCGATTTATTCATAAGCAGTTTTTGCTAAGATTTCTGAAACTGTGATTGAAGCTGAATCAGCACCAATATCTAAAATATCAATGCAAGCTGAAAATGATCAGTTTGGATGACATGTATAGCATGACAATTGTCAAGTGTGTAGTGTGTGCGCACAGGGACAGTCTAAATTGCCAAGAAACTAATCTTGGAATCTCAACCCTGGAAAAACATATGGAAAGTCAGTCAAAGTCTACTTTTGGAAAAACACAGATGACATGACAATCTATGTGTCAGTAGTGAATCTCCCATTAGGCACATGTCTAGAGGCGGCACTTGTTGGGGGGGCGACACTTGGATGCTTGTGTTGGTACAGTCAGACCGAAATGTACCAGTAACTGCAAAATATTTCCACTTGACTGTACCATATGCCATTTTGAATGGAGTGTACATGGGAAAGATATGGCCATACTGCCACTGTAAGCTGTCCTACATACTGTAGTAAATATATATATATATATACAGAATTAAAAAGAAAAAAAGTCAAAGTTTGTTTATTTTTCTTGTTACTTTATTAAACTGGCTATCATCAAAAAGGTTATTTGAACCAATCAATAAAAATAATAAAATTGGGGGGGGGGGGGGGTATCTCACTGAATATGGTCCACTCTAATACTAGCAGCATGAGTTTGTTAAGTGACCAGAACTGTCCTATTGTGATAACTACAGACCTATGACTTTGACTAATAGCAGTGGTTCTCAAACTGGGTGCCGTGGCACCCTGGGGTGCCTCAGAACACTTACAGGGGTGCCATGGGTTGGTAGTCCAGGACCAATTAAAATTGTTTATGGTCAATGTAATATGCAAAACCAGTGCTGGTGGCTGTCAGTCATAAACTATGTGGCAAACAGAAGCAAATCCTGTCCCTCATCACACAGTTGAACCTAAGGATGATATGTAAACACAATTCACTTAATTTAAAATTTCTTTCTAAAATTCTGAATAAGAAACTTGTGGCCTAATGGTGCCTTGAAAAAAATTCTGATACTCTAGGGTGCCGCAATTCAAAAAAGTTTGAGAACCACTGGCTAATAGTATAACATCTGTATTATTAACTAAACTCCTTATTAAATGACTAAACAATTTCCTCCAGACATTAATTGTCTGGAGAATAGATCAAGAACAGCTCCATCTCTAATTGAAACGAAACTGACCAGCATTCAACATAGTGTTCACCTTATTTATTTACAGTGCTACTCACACCCGTTCCATATCACATTTTATTCACCTGTAGCAGGGCCGGTTCTAGACCTTGTGGCGCCCAGGGCGAAAGTTTCCTGTGGTGCCCCCCCTCCAGGTAAAATACAGTTGGTGCACGCGCCCCAAAATAGGGGCGTGGCTTCTTCATAGGGAAGGTGCGTGGCTTCTTCATAGGGAAGGGGCATGCCCACAGTTAGCCCCCTGTACTTGTGCCCCGCTGTAGCTGTGCCCCCAGTTGTGCCCCCAGTAGCTGTACCCCCAGCAGCTGTGCCCCCAGTTAATTTTCCCCCAGTAGCTGTTCCCCTTGTAGCAGTGCCCCCTTTAGTAGTGCCCCCTGTAGTTGTGCCCCCAGTAGCAGTGCCCCCTATAGTAGTGCCCCCAGTAGCTGTGCCCCCAGTTGATTTGCACCCTGTAGCAGTGCCCCCAGTATGTGCCCCTGTAGTTGTGTCCCCAGTAGTTGTGCCCTCCTGTAGATTTGCCCCAGTAGCTGTGCCCCCAGTAGTTGTGCCCCCTGTACTTGTGCCCCCTGTACTTGTGCCCCCTGTAGATTTGTCCCCAGTAGCTGTGCCCCCAGTAGTTGTGCCCCCAGCAGCTGTGCTCCCAGTTAATTTGCCCCCAGTAGCTGTTCCCCCTGTAGCAGTGCCCCCTATAGTTGTGCCCCTAGTAGTTGTGCCCCCTGTAGCTGTGCCCCCTGTAGCAGTGCCCCCTGTAGTAGTGCCCCCAGTAGCTGTGCCCCTTGTAGCTGTGCCCCCAGTTGATTTGCCCCCAGTAGCTGTTCCCCCTGTAGTTGTGGCCCCTGTAGATCTGCCCCCAGTAGCTGTGCCCCCTGTAGTAGTGCCCCCAGTATGTGCCCCCCGTAGTAGCGTCGCTTTGAAACCCTAAAAAAAAAACCACAATACTTACCAGCCTCGCTCCTGCTTCCGGACCGCTGCTGCTGCCACTGCTGTCTTCGGGCGCCGGCTCCTCTCTATGGGACAAACGTCATGACGTCTCTCCCATAGCAGCGCCGCACTGACACTCGGGGTCAATTTTGACCTCTAGCGTCAGTCAGCAACGCCGGCTGCAGCGGGCACACACGGCGCTCGCTGCAGCCGGGGAGCATGGATTAGTAGCAGCTCTTGCCACAACGGTGGTGGCGCCCTCAGGGTAGCGGCGCCCCGGGCAAAAAGCCTGCTTGCTCGTGGCAAGAGCTGCTACTGACCTGTAGTTATATACAGCAAGGGTGTCCTCTCTCACTTTCTCCCTGCTGCATACTCTTGGTATTGTAACCCTAGTCTTAATCAAGACATATTGTTACTGAAAGTTTGAAAGGACGAACATAAAAACTTTGTAGTTACTGGTGACACTTTATTTTCATTTCAACACCCATAGTATCTCTCCACAATCTATTTTGTAAAGAGGCATTAGCAATAAGATTTGAAAAACTACATGATAATAGATAATTCAGATATCTGAGTTACAAATATTTGCAAAAATATGGTAAGCCTCCAGGCCAACATTAAGACTTTTCTACTACTGGAGGTCCCTACTCTGGGCCTGAATTATTTACTATTATGAGAGAGTGGCATAGATGGGACCTGCATTTAGAGAGCATGCTAGTTCCTGTGGTGCCATTTGGGGCACCTAGGGGTGACTCCTGGTAAGCTGACTCTCAATTTAGTTATATTTTTGTATGTGCTACTATCATGTAGCCTTACAGTAGACAATAATATGGCCCAGAGTGGGTACTGTTAGCATGCAGTGTAGGGACTTCCAGTATCAAAGAAGCCTTGACGTTTGGTCAAATTTGCAAATATCTTGTATGTAACTAAGACCTCTGGATTACAGTATCTACAGTATTACCTTGTAGTTTTTCAAACCTTATTGCTAATGTCCCTTGGTGAGCTGAGGAAAAACTGATTTGTGTACCTTACAAAGTTCATCTACACAGCAACCAAACATTTAGAAATTAGCTCAAGTGGCAGCATCATATTCTTTTCTATTTGGCATAACATTTAAACCACAATACAATAAAATATGTCAGGGCTTGGTCGCATCTATGTACTATAAAGGAATGTTTTTCTAAGAATCCTATGCTTATTTCTGGGCATTACCTACCCAGGGCCATCTTAACAGCAATGGCTAAAGCAATGCACTGGGGCCCCTACCACCCTTTCACAGGTCCTGTGCTGTCTGTCCACAGTGAATGGCTGTCAACACTTTGGTGGATGACTTGAGCTATCCACCAATCAATCTGGTGAATCTGTCTGGCTGCAGGCTGGGAGGCAGGTATAGAATGCTGCCTAGCTGCACTTTGTAATGCACAATCAGAGTGGCTGTGCAGCATTCTCTACATGCCTCCCAAGAAGCTTTGGAGGCACCATCCAGGGAGGACCATCCCCCAGCCCAGCCAACCCCTACTGGAAGGTCTATAGAAATGTGGGACCCCGGGCAGCTGTCTAGTGTGTGTGCCACTGCCTATACGTTAAGATAGGCCGGTCCCTTCTCCTATCCTGTATTCCAATATAATGGATTTTCAGAAACCTATTATGTGTTTCATATGTTGTATTCAACCCCCAAAGATCTCTCTAATCTACCTTTGAGTGGATGGAGTCCTTGTGGCCTCCTGGTTACTGTGAAGTAATGCAGTTCAGTCAGCTTCATTGCATTTGTAAAACTTATGCTGACAGGTTAACCTTGAAAATACCATACTCCACCTCTAACACTGGACTGTATAAATGAGCATGTTTTTTTTTTTTTAACTTTTTTTGGATGACTTCTAGCATTCTCTGACCTTCAAGATGCAGTTTGAAACCCCCTAATTTAAAGCCTTTTTGATATTGGTAATTATCGCATTTTACTCATACTTACCTACTCTCCCGGAATGGCCGGGAGGCTCCAGAAAATCAGTTGACGGGTGACCCTCCTGCCCCCCCCCCGGAAGAGCAGGCAAGTTTACCGATTTTTGCCGTCCCCCCAGTCCGCCTGCCCACTTAGTGAGTAAAGTGGGCCGTCCGGGCAGTCGATGACGCGATTCTTGTTGAATCGCATCATCATAGCCACGCCCCCTGCAGTATAATGCCTGTAATATCGTCATTACAGAGTGGGGGTGTGTGGCTTAAATGATGCGCCTCGCCAACCACGCCCCCGTACCGACTCCGTCCCACCCTGTTCTGCCTCCGCCCCTTATGCCCATCATTGCCCTGCCCTGCCCTGCAGACGTGGCTGCTCTCTACCGGAGAGAGCAGCCACAAAGTCTGTAAGTATGATTTTTCTCAAACAGCTAAGAACCCTAGAAATGCTCCTGACTCATATTTTCATCTCTCTGCACATGTTCTGAGTGTAAATACCCTGTAAATGCTTGGGAGTGTTGGCTGAATGAGACTCTCCTTTAAAAAGTTGGGAAAACAGTTTTAACCACAATAAGTCTTAACGTTAACAGAAACATAGGCAGTACAGTATCTAGAATGGTCTGCGTGTAGGAGGAGTTGCAGGTCAGGTACTGGGGAGTAGGTGAGGAGTGCAGAATATTGGTTTATGTATTTATATAGTTACTAGGTGATTCAACGCGCCCTACGGGCGCTCTTCACACCGTCGTAAGGGGCTACACCCCCTTAACCCTTGCACACCCTTGTGGCGTGCAATATTTTTATTATATGGAGTGTTACCTCCAATCAAAATTGTGTGCGTGGTTAAATATAGCACGGACAAAGGGCGTGTGATGGTTAAGGGGTTGTAGCCCCTTGCAACGGCGTGAACAGTGCACGCAAGGCCTGATGAATCACCTAGTAGGTGCTGTGGTTGGGGGAGTGGTGGGTGCGGGGGAGACGCGGATGGGGTGCCATGGGTGGGGGAGGGGCTGATGCGGTGGTGTTGTAGGTGGGGGAGGGGCGGATGCGTGGGTGCCGTGGGTGGGGGAGGGGGTCCGGAGCCACTGCAGGTGGGGAAAGAGTGGTTGCGGGGGTGCCATGGGTGGGGGAGGGGTGGGTGCAGTGGTGCCGCCCCTCTTTATTTAGTGCCTCTACTTCCCTGTAATGTGGCGCATTGGGACACTGGCGCTAACAATAGTGACTGGCTGGCATAAATGACCGACTCGCTGAATCAATGTAAAAGGTGAGAGTGCTGTGCAGTGTCAGTGACACACAGGCACAGAGTCACAGATCTGGGCTATTACATAGGAGATGTGTGTGTTGGTTTTAGGACATTTTTTTTTTATTATTACAACACACCAATTACTATAAAAATCAGTTACAAACAAAATATAACCCTAAAATAATCTTAATTACTTTTAAACTTTTTCCCGCTCTCCCTTTATTATAGAGATGTGTGGTTCGGTTTGCCTGAAATCCGAACACACCTGACTGAGAGGTTCCGAGTTGTATTGAGTCCCAGTTTGGAATCACTTTAGGGTTCCGAGTGGACCTTAGTTCCAGCTCGGATTTGTTCTCCGTTCAGAACTCGGATTTAAAAACCGAACTCTGGTTTTGGATTGCATGTAAACAGGTCAAAATGACATGTTTTTTTTTCAATTTTTATCAGTAATTATCGATTTTTTTTTAATCCATTGTAAACCAAACCGAAAACTGAATCCAGACCAAAGCACTCGAGGGTGGTTTTGCCAAAACATAATGCTAAATTAGGAACAAAACCAAAACACAGGGGTTCACGTCACGCACACTCCTACTTTTTTATGTATTTATTTATTTATATATTACACCACCAAAAATTCAACATAGTGAGGTCAGACAAACTCCACACAGATAGGTCCCTATCAGGGGCGGCTCCAGAGGTGAGGCTGCAGGTTGGTTCAAACTTCAAATAGGGGAGCGACACCAACTGCCAGTGAGTCAGTTTGAAATGGCAGTTGGTGACATTTGGTGTGACTCCCCTATTTGAAATTTGAACTGATCTGCAGCCCCACCTCTAGAGCTGCCACTGGTACCTGGTCAGGAATCACTCCTGACCTCAGTGGTGTAAGGCAATAATGCTAACCACTGTGCCAGAGGCGGAACTACCGCCAGTGCAACCAGTGCGTTGCACTGGGGCCCGCCTCTGTCCAGGGGCCCAAAGCATGTAATGAGTCAAACTGACTCATTACATGCTGCTGTGCGCTGCGGGCAACCGCTGCCCTCAGGGCACAGCCACCCGGAGAGAGGAGAGGAGCAGCGGTACAGGGGAGAAGGAGGAGGAGGGAGCCGAAGGAGGGAGCCGCAGCAGCGCTTTACTACTGGTGGAGGCGCTGCTGCTGCTGCCCCTCTGCTTCACTATAGGCTCTCTTCCGAGAACAGCTTATAGTGAAGCAGAGGGGCAGCAGCGCCTCCACCAATGACACAGCGCTGCTGCGGCTCCCTCCTCCACCTCCCTCCTCCTCCTTCTCTCCAGCCCGGGAATCGTCTGACGCTGCACCGAGGAGCCTGAGCCAGCGGAGACGCCGGAGAGGGTAAGTATAATTCTTTCTTTCTGTCTCTTTCTTTCTTTCTTTCTTTGTTGGGACTGCCTGCCGCTATGTGTAAAAATGGGGGACTGCCTGCCGCAATGTGTAAAAATGGGGGACTGCCTGCCGCTATGTGTAAAAAGGGGGAATCTGCCTGCCGCAATGTGTAAAAAGGGGGAATCTGCCTGCCGCAATGTGTAAAAATGGGGGACTGCCTGCCGCAATGTGTAAAAAGGGGGAATCTGCCTGCCGCAATGTGTAAAAATGGGGGACTGCCTGCCGCAATGTGTAAAAATGGGGGACTGCCTGCCGCAATGTGTAAAAACGGGGGACTGCCTGCCGCAATGTGTAAAAATGGGGGACTGCCTGCCGCAATGTGAAAAAATAAGATTTTACTCACCGGTAAATCTATTTCTCGTAGTCCGTAGTGGATGCTGGGACTCCGTAAGGACCGTGGGGAATAGCGGCTCCGCAGGAGACTGGGCACAACTAAAGAAAGCTTTAGGACTACCTGGTGTGCACTGGCTCCTCCCTCTATGACCTTCCTCCAGACCTCAGTTAGGATACTGTGCCCGGAAGAGCTGACACAATAAGGAAGGATTTTGAATCCCGGGTAAGACTCATACCAGCCACACCAATCACACCGTATAACTCGTGATACTATACCCAGTTAACAGTATGAACAATAACTGAGCATCTCAACAGATGGCTCAACAATAACCCTTTAGTTAAACAATAACTATATACAAGTATTGCAGACAATCCGCACTTAGGATGGGCGCCCAGCATCCACTACGGACTACGAGAAATAGATTTACCGGTGAGTAAAATCTTATTTTCTCTGACATCCTAAGTGGATGCTGGGACTCCGTAAGGACCATGGGGATTATACCAAAGCTCCCAAACGGGCGGGAGAGTGCGGATGACTCTGCAGCACCGAATGGGCAAACTCTAGGTCCTCCTCAGCCAGGGTCTCAAACTTGTAGAATTTAGCAAATGTGTTTGACCCCGACCAAGTAGCTGCTCGGCAAAGTTGTAGAGCCGAGACCCCTCGGGCAGCCGCCCAAGAAGAGCCCACCTTCCTCGTGGAATGGGCTTTCACTGATTTAGGATGCGGCAGTCCAGCCGCAGAATGTGCAAGGTGAATCGTACTACAGATCCAGCGAGCAATAGTCTGCTTTGAAGCAGGAGCACCCAGCTTGTTGGGTGCATACAGGATAAACAACGAGTCGGTTTTCCTGACACTAGCTGTCCTGGAAACATAAATTCTCAGGGCCCTGACTACGTCTAACAACTTGGAAGCCTCCAAGTCTTTAGTAGCCGCAGGCACCACGATAGGTTGGTTCAAATGAAAGGCTGATACCACCTTAGGGAGAAACTGGGGACGAGTCCTCAATTCTGCCCTATCCATATGGAAAATCAGATAAGGGCTTTTACATGACAAAGCCGCCAATTCTGACACACGCCTGGCCGAAGCCAAGGCCAACAGCATGACCACTTTCCACGTGAGATATTTTAATTCCACGGTTTTAAGTGGCTCAAACCAATGTGACTTTAGGAAATCCAACACCACGTTGAGATCCCAAGGTGCCACTGGAGGCACAAAAGGGGGCTGAATATGCACCACTCCCTTAACAAAAGTCTGAACTTCAGGTAGTGAAGCCAGTTCTTTTTGGAAGAAAATCTATAGAGCCGAAATCTGGACCTTAATGGAACCCAATTTCAGGCCCATAGTCACTGACTGTAGGAAGTGCAGAAATCGACCTAGCTGAAATTCCTCCGTTGGGCCTTCCTGGCCTCACACCACGCAACATATTTCCGCCATATGCGGTGATAATGGTTTGCGGTCACTTCTTTCCTAGCTTTAGTAAGCGTAGGGATAACTTCCTCCGGAATGCCCTTTTCCTTCAGGATCCGGCGTTCAACCGCCATGCCGTCAAACGCAGCCGCGGTAAGTCTTGGAACAGACAGGGCCCCTGCTGCAGCAGGTCCTGTCTGAGCGGCAGAGGCCATGGGTCCTCTGCGATCATTTCTTGAAGTTCTGGGTACCAAGCTCTTCTTGGCCAATCCGGAACAATGAGTATAGTTCTTACTCCTCTCCTTCTTATTAGTCTCAGTACCTTGGGTATGAGAGGCAGAGGAGGGAACACATACACCGACCGGTACACCCACGGTGTTACCAGAGTGTCCACAGCTATCGCCTGAGGGTCCCTTGACCTGGCGCAATATCTTTTTAGCTTTTTGTTGAGGCGGGACGCCATCATGTCCACCTGTGGCCTTTCCCACCGGTGTACAATCATTTGGAAGACTTCTGGATGAAGTCCCCACTCTCCCGGGTGGAGGTCGTGTCTGCTGAGAAAGTCTGCTTCCCAGTTGTCCACTCCGGGAATGAACACTGCTGACAGTGCTAACACATGATTTTCCGCCCATCGGAGAATCTTTGTGGCTTCTGCCATTGCCATCCTGCTTCTTGTGCCGCCCTGTCGGTTTACATAGGCGACCGCCGTGATGTTGTCTGACTGGATCAGCACCGGCTGGTGTTGAAGCAGGGACTTGCCTGACTTAGGGCATTGTAAATGGCCCTTAGTTCCAGAATATTTATGTGTAGGGAAGTCTCCTGACTTGTCCATAGTCCCTGGAAGTTTCTTCCCTGTGTGACTGCCCCCCAATCTCGAAGGCTGGCATCCGTGGTCACCAGGACCCAGTCCTGTATGCCGAATCTGCGGCCCTCTAGAAGATGAGCACTCTGCAGCCACCACAACAGCGACACCCTGGTCCTTGGAGACAGGGTTATCAGCCGATGTATCTGAAGATGCGATCCGGACCACTTGTCCAACAGATCCCACTGAAAGATCCTTGCATGGAACCTTCCGAATGGAATTGCTTCATAAGAAGCCACCATCTTTCCCAGGACTCGCGTGCAGTGGTGCATAGACACCTGTTTTGGTTTTAGGAGGTCTCTGACTAGAGATGACAACTCCTTGGCCTTCTCCTCCGGGAGAAATACTTTTTTCTGTTCTGTGTCCAGAACCATCCCCAGGAACAGTAGACGCGTTGTAGGAACCAGCTACGACTTTGGAATATTGAGGATCCAGCCGTGCTGTTGTAGCACTTCCCGAGCTAGTGCTACACCGATCAACAACTGTTCCCTGGACCTCGCCTTTATAAGGAGATCGTCCAAGTACGGGATAATTAAAACTCCCTTTCTCCGAATGAGTATCATCATTTCGGCCATTACCTTGGTAAATACCCTCGGTGCCGTGGACAGACCAAACGGCAACGTCTGGAATTGGTAATGACAGTCCTGTACCACAAATCTGAGGTACTTCTGGTGAGGAGGGTAAATGGGTGTATGTTGCAGCTTTTTCCCTCTACCTCTGCCTCTGGGCAGAAAGGACGCGCCTTTAACCCGCTTGCCTTTCTGGGGCCGAAAAGACTGTACCTGATAATACGGTGCTTTCTTTGGCTGTGAGGGAACATGGGGCAAAATGTTGATTTCCCAGTTGTAGCTGTGGAAACGAGGTCCGAGAGACCATCCCCAAACAACTCCTCACCCTTGTAAGGCAAAACTTCCATGTGCCTTTTAGAATCAGCATCACCTGTCCACTGCCGAGTTCCTGGCAGAAATGGACATTGCGTTTATTTTAGATGCCAGTCGGCAATTATCCCTCTGTGCATCTCTCATGTATAAGACTGCGTCTTTAATATGCTCTATGGTTAGCAATATAGTGTCCCTGTCTTAAGGTACAGAGAATCTGACCACGCAGCTGCAGCACTGCACATTCCTGCTGAAGCAATAGCTGGTCTCAGTATAATGCCTGAGTGTGTATATACAGACTTCAGGATAGCCTCCTGCATTCTATCTGCAGGCTCCTCTAGGGCGGCCGTGTCCTGAGACGGTAGTGCCACCTTCTTTGACAGACGTGTGAGCGCTTTATCCACCCTAGGGGATGTCTCCCAACGTGACCTATCCTCTGGCGGGAAAGGGTACGCCATTAGTAACCTTTTAGAAATTACCAGTATCTTATCGGGGGAAACCCACGCTTCTTCACACACTTCATTTAATTCATCCGATGGGGGAAAAACCACTGGAAGCTTTTTCTCCCCAAACCAGTGGCGGAACAAGCAAGCGGTGGGCCCAGGTGCGACAAAATGCTTTGGGCCCCCCCCCCCCCCCATCCAAGTCCACCCCGGGGGCAGTGCGCGCCGTAGGCGCGCGCAAAAATACATAGTGGCGTGGCTTCGTGGGGAAGGGGTGTGGCCACAAAATAATACCAACACAGTAGTCTCCATTATTCAAATTACGCCGCACAGTAGCACCACTACACCAGGTAGAGACCCTTTTACACCTTACAGCGAACAGATTCCTCTTTTTACACATTACAGCAGACAGCGTGCCCTTTTTACACATAACGGCAGACAGCGTGCCCTTTTTACACATAACGGCAGACAGCGTGCCCTTTTTACACATAACGGCAGACCGCGTGCCCTTGTTACACATTACGGCAGACAGCGTGCCCTTTTTACACATTACGGTAGACAGCGTGCCCTTGTTACACATTACGGCAGACAGCGTGCCCTTGTTACACATTACGGCAGACAGCGTCCCCATTTTTACACATTACGGCAGGCAGATTCCTCCTTTTTACACATAGCAGCAGGCAGATTCCCCATTTTTACACATAGCGTCAGGCAGCCCCCCTTTTTTACACATTACGGCAGGCAGATTCCCCATTTTTACACATAGCGTCGGGCAGATTACCCCTTTTTACACACAACGGCAGACCGCGTGCCCTTGTTACACATTACGGCAGACAGCGTGCCCTTTTTACACATTACGGCAGACAGCGTGCCCTTGTTACACATTACGGCAGACAGCGTCCCCATTTTTACACATTACGGCAGGCAGATTCCCCTTTTTACACATAGTGGCAGGCAGTCCCCCCTTTTTACACATTGCGGCAGGTAGTCCCCCCTTTTTACACATTGCGGCAGGCAGTCCCCCCTTTTTACACAGTGCGGCAGGCAGTCCCCCCTTTTTACACATTGCGGCAGGCAGTCCCCCCTTTTTACACATTGCGGCAGGTAGTCCCCCCTTTTTACACATTGCGGCAGGCAGTCCCCCCTTTTTACACATTGCGGCAGGTAGTCCCCCCTTTTTACACATTGCGGCAGGCAGCCCCCCCTTTTTACACATTGCGGCAGGTAGTCCCCCCTTTTTACACATTGCGGCAGGCAGGCACAAGAAAGAAAGAAGGAAAGAAAAAGAAAGAAAGAAAGAAAGAAAGAAAGAAAGAAAGAAAGAAAGAAAGAAAGAAAGAAAGAAAGAAAGAAGAATTATACTTACCCTCAGGCTCCTCGGTGCAGCTGCGTCAGACGACGATTCCCGGCGCTTTGTTACTGGTGGAGGCGCTGCTGCTGCTGCCCCTCTGCTTCCCTATAGGCTGTTCTCGGAAGACAGCCTATAGGGAAGCAGAGGAGCAGCAGCAGCAGCGCCTCCACCAGTAACAAAGCGCTGCTGCGGCTCCGTCCTCCGGCTCCCTCCTCCTTCCCCCGTCTGTACCGCTGCTCAGCTCCTATCTCCGGGCGGCTGTGCGCTGCGGGCAGCGGTTGCCTGCAGCGCACAGCGGCATGTAATGAGTCAGTTTGACTCATTACATGCTTGGGCCCCTGGACAGAGGCGGGCCCCAGTGCAGTGCACTGCCTGCACTGCCGGTAGTTCCGCCTCTGCCCCAAACATAATACCCTTTTTTGTGGTACCTGGGGTAATATCTGAAATGTGCAACACATTTTTTATTGCCGTAATCATGTAACGGGTGGCTCTATTGGAATGTACAGTAGTCTCATCGTCGTCGACACTGGAGTCAGTATCCGTGTCGACATCTGTGTCTGCCATCTGAGGTAGTGGGCGTTTTAGGGCCCCTGATGGCTTTTGAGACGCCTGGGCAGGCACGGGCTGAGAAGCCGGCTGTCCCACATCTGCTATGTCGTCAAACCTTTTATGTAAGGAGTTGACACTGTCACGTAATTCCTTCCACATGTCCATCCACTCAGGTGTCGACCCCGCAGGGGGTGACATCACATTTATCGGCATCTGCTCCGCCTCCACATAAGCCTCCTCATCAAACATGTCGACACAGCCGTACCGACACACCGCACACACACAGGGAATGCTCTGACTGAGGACAGGACCCCACAAAGCCCTTTGGGGAGACAGAGAGAGAGTATGCCAGCACACACCAACAGCGCTATATAACACAGGGATTAACACTATAACTGAGTGATTTTTCCCAATAGCTGCTTGTATACACAATATTGCGCCTAAATTTAGTGCCCCCCCTCTCTTTTTTACCCTATGTAGTCTGGAAACTGCAGGGGAGAGCCTGGGAACGATCCTTCCAGCGGAGCTGTGAGGGAAAATGGCGCCAGTGTGCTGAGGGAGATAGCCCGGCCCCTTTTTCGGCGGACTTCTCCCGCTTTTTTCTATGTATATCTGGCAGGGGTATTTTACACATATATAGTCTCTCTGACTATATTATGTGTTTTTTTGCCAGCCAAGGTACTTAATATATTGCAGCACAGGGCGCCCCCCCCCCCCAGCGCCCTACACCCATCAGTGACCGAGTGTGAGGTGTGCATGGGAAGCAATGGCGCATAGCTGCAGTGCTGTGCGCTACCTTGTTTGAAGACCGAAGTCTTCTGCCGCCGATTTCCAGGACTCTTCTTGCTTCTGGCTCTGTAAGGGGGACGGCGGCGCGGCTCCGGGAACGGACGATCGAGGTCGGGCCCTGTGTTCGATCCCTCTGGAGCTAATGGTGTCCAGTAGCCTTAGAAGCCCAAGCTAGCTGCAAGCAGGTAGGTTCGCTTCTCTCCCCTCAGTCTCTCGTAGCAGTGAGTCTGTTGCCAGCAGATCTCACTGAAAATAAAAAACCTAAAATAAACTTTCCCCCTAGTGTGCATCCAGCTCAGCCGGGCACAAGATTCTAACTGAGGTCTGGAGGAGGGTCATAGAGGGAGGAGCCAGTGCACACCAGGTAGTCCTAAAGCTTTCTTTAGTTGTGCCCAGTCTCCTGCGGAGCCGCTATTCCCCATGGTCCTTACGGAGTCCCAGCATCCACTTAGGACGTCAGAGAAATGGGGAATCTGCCTGCCGCAATGTGTAAAAACGGGGGACTGCCTGCCGCTATGTGTAAAAATGGGGAATCTGCCTGCCGCTATGTGTAAAAAGGGGGAATCTGCCTGCCGTAATGTGTAAAAAGGGGGACGCTGTCTGCCGTAATGTGTAACAAGGGCACGCTGTCTGCCGTAATGTGTAAAAAGGGGACGCTGTCTGCCGTTATGTGTAAAAAGTGCACGCTGTCTGCCGTAATGTGTAAAAAGGGGGACGCTGTCTGCCGTTATGTGTAAAAAGTGTACGCTGTCTGCCGCTATGTTTAACAAGGGCACGCTGTCTGCTGTTATGTGTAAAAAGTGTACGCTGTCTGCCGCTATGTGTAACAAGGGCACGCTGTCTGCCGTTATGTGTAAAAAGGGGACGCTGTCTGCCGTTATGTGTAAAAAGTGCACGCTGTCTGCCGTAATGTGTAAAAAGGGGGACGCTGTCTGCCGTAATGTGTAAAAAGGGGACGCTGTCTGCCGTAATGTGTAAAAAGAGGAATCTGTCCGCTGTAAGTTGTAAAAGGGTCTCTACCTGGTGTAGTGGTGCTACTGTGCAGCGTAATTTGAAGAATGGAGACTACTGTGCACCGTTTTATGAATTGGTATTATTTTGTGGCCACACCCTTTCCCCACGAAGCCACGCCACTATGTATTTTTGCGCACGCCTAAGGCGCGCACTGCCCCTGTTTTGCATGCAGGGGTGGGGCTCCGATGCCGTTTCTTGCACACAGTGCTAAAATGTCTAGTTACGGCACTGTTGCTAGGTATTCATTTCTCTGGCCCTGAGCAGGTCCCCCTCACCAGATCCTCTCCAGGGGTGAGGGGGTGGACTTGGATGGGATGTGTGTGTGTGGGGTGCGGTGGGGGGGGGGGGGCAAAGCATTTTGTTGCACCTGGGCCCACCGCTCGCTAGTTGCGCCACTGCACTGTGCCACTGTGGTCTGTTCTGCTGCTACAACAAAAATGATATATGACTGATAAAAATCAGATGGGCTTTGCCAGTGCAGGGATACTCTTATTACTGGAAACAAATAGAAACTAATTTAGCAGCTAGTAAGTAATTGGGCTGTTGCCAACTCTGAAATGGGAAAAGAAGAGTGAATTTCAAAGCAAGCCCAACCCGTTACAGTATCAGAGAGCCCAACAACAGGCCTGACCTGCTTGAAGGAGGAGGTAAAATATATTGTCAGTTTAGGCTGCTGTTTTTGGTAATGTAATTAGCAGACTCAAAAAATAGAAAATATAAATACATTTTATTTACAATATTAAAGTAACGTTTGACAATTGAAAACTTTTCACTTATAATATTCATTTTAAGTAAATTGTGTAAAAAAAACAATAAACCGCTGACAACAGCCTGGGCTGGGCCAGCCACCTCTGAAGGGCAGCCTGAATTGGGGGCCACCACCTCTGATAAGCAGCCTGAATTGGGGGCCACCACCTCTGATAAGCAGCCTCAATTTGGGGCCACCACCTCTGACAAGCAGTCTGAATTGAGGGCGACCACCTCTGACAAACAGCCTGGTTTGGAGGGCGATAACTTAGAACAAGCAGCCTGGGTTGGGTGTGACCACCTCTGACAAGCAGACTCGATTGGGACGATGTCATCTAACAAGCAGTCTGGGTTGGGAGATGTTGACATGTAATAAGCAGCCTGGGTTGGGGGCAGCCACTTGTAACAAGCATCCTGGGTTGGGGATGATGACATCTAACAAGCATCCTGAGTTGGGGGATACCACCTGTAACAAGCGGGTGTAGTACGGGTGACCGGCGGTCTCATGACTACCACCCGTAACAAGCATCCTGGGTTAGGGATGATGACGTATAACTAGAAGCCTGGTGGGTGTGAAGACATCTAATAAGCAGCCTGGGTTGGGGTAAACCACCTCTGACAAGCAGCCTGGGTTGGTTTAAACCACCTCTGACAAGCAGTCTGAGTTGGGGGGTGATGACATCTGACAAGCAGCCTGGGTTGGGGGGTGATGACATCTGACAAGCAGCCTGGGTTAGGGGGTGATGACATCTGACAAGCAGCCTGGGTTGGGGGGTGATGACATCTGACAAGCAGCCTGGGTTGGGGGGTGATGACATCTGACAAGCAGCCTGGGTTGGGGGGTGATGACATCTGACAAGCAGTCTGGATTGGGGGGTGATGACATCTGACAAGCAGCAGAGCCAGCCCTAGGCATAGGAAAACTAGGCAAATGTCTAAGGCATTTGGTATGCCAGAGGGCACAAGCAGCTTCTGCTGATTAAAATGAAATGCGGCATGCCTATATTCTGTGTATGACTGCAGCTGTATCTGCATACGAAATGCTATGTTAATGTATTCCTGGAAATCACTGTAATGTAGCATTTCGTATGCCGATACAGCCACAGTTGCACACATAATATAGGCATGATGCATATAATTTTAATCAGCAGAGGCTGCTTGTGCATCCTAGCCACATAGTAATGCAAAAAAGACGCATTTTCGTCAAAAAAGGCACCCAACGTTAGCAGATCTCCCATCTGACTCACACCAGGCATCTCCTGCAGCATGGCGTATTCAGGCAAGATGTATGAGGACACATCTGTATCCAAGCAGAGGCAGAGGTCACAGTGTTAGCTGCCATGTGAGTGCTGTGTGCGGGTGGGTTGGTTGTAAAGTAGTGTTCAGCATATGGTTAAGGGGCATTACGTGTGTCATGTTTATAAATGCATTAATAATGTGCAGCTTATGTGTAAGGGGCACTGTGTGTGTCATTATGTGTATAAGTGCACTAATAATGTGCAGCATATGTAAAAGGGACATCAAGTGTGTCATTGTGTATAAGGGCAATAATAATGCGCGGCATGTTTGTAAGGGACATTATGTGTATAAGGGCTTTAATAAATGTATGTCATATGTGTAAGGGACATTACTGTGTGGTATTATGTGAATAAATGCATTACTAATGTGGCATTATGTATATAAGGTGCTCTACTGTGTGGCATAAGGTATAGAGAGGGCACTACTGTGTGGTCTAATGTGAAGAAAGAGCAATATGGTGTGGTGTAATGTGAATAAGGAGCAATTCAGTGTGATGTAATGTGAATAAGAGGCACTACTGTGAGGAGTAACGTATATAAGGTTTAGTGGTACTACTGTGTGATCTAACGTAAATAAGGGACACTATCGCAGGTTAATTTGAATGGGGGGTACTATTGTGTGGCCATGCTCCTTCCCATAAGAACACGCCCCTTTTTGAGCTGTGCGCTGAATGTGCGCACTGTTCCTATTTAAAATATAGGGGGTGGGAGCACCAAAATAAGTACTGCTATGGGTGAGTTGTGATGGTGCAGGGAAAGAGGTGCAGGGTCAGAGGCGGAACTAGCACGGTGTTAGGGGGCACCAGACAAAATCTTGCCTAGGGCATCACATTGGTTAGGGCCAGCTCTGACAAGCAGCCTGGATTGGGAAGAACGCCTCTGACAAACAACCTGTGTTGGGGTATGATCAGTAGCGGCTCTTGCCACGAGCAAGCAGGCTTTTTGCCTGGGGCGCCGCTATCCCGAGGGCGCCACCACCGCTGTGGCAAAAGCCGCTTCTAATCCACCCTCCCTCTCCGCTCCTCGGCTGCAGCGAGCGCCATGTTCGCCCGCTGCAGCCGGTGTCGCTGACTGACGCTAGAGGTCAAAATTGACCCCTAGTGTCAGTGCGGCGCTGCTATGGAAAAGACGTCATGACGTCTCTCCCATAGAGAGGAGCCGGCGCTCAGAGACAGCAGCAGCGGCAGCGGTCCGGAAGAAGGAGCGAGGCTGGTAAGTATTGTTTTTTTTTTTTTTTAGGGTTTCAAAGCTGCGCTACGACAGGGGGCACAGCTACAGGGGGCACTGCTACTGGGGGCACAGCTACTGGGGGCACTACTACAGAGGGCATAGCTGCAAGGGGCACAGCTACCGGGGGCAAATCTACAGGGGGCACTACTATAGGGGGCACTGCTACTGGGGGCAAATCAACTGGGGGCACAGCTACAAGGGGCACTGCTACAGGGCGCACTGCTACAGGGGGCACTGCTACAAGGGGCACAGCTACAGGGGGCACAACTACTAGTGGCACAACTACAGGGGGCACTACTACAGGGGGCACTGCTACAGGGGGGACAGCTACTGGGGGAAAATTAACTGGGGGCACAGCTACTGGGGGCAAATCTATAGGGGGTACAACTACTGGGGCATTACTACAGGGGCACTGCTACAGGGTGCAAAATCAGCTGGGGGCACAGCTACAAGGGGCACTGCTACTGGGGGCACAGCTACAAGTGGCACAACTACAGGGGGCTCTACTAATGGGGGCACTGCTACAGGGGGAACAGCTACTGGGGGAAAATTAATTGGGGGTACAGCTACTGGGGGCACAGCAACAGGGGGGCACAAGTACAGGGGGATAACTGTGGGCATGCCCCTTCCCTATGAAGAAGCCATGCCCCTGTTTTGGGGCGCGCGCACCAACTGTATTTTACCTGAAAAGGGGGGGGGGTGCGCCACAGGAAACTTTTGCCCTGGGCGCCACAAGGTCTAGAACCGGCCCTGGGTGTGATGTCATCTGACAAGCAGCCTGGGTTGGGGGCAACCACCTCTGACACACCGCTTGGGCTGGGGGTGATCCCCCTGGATAAAACTCAGACACCCACATGTTAGTATAACACATGAACTGTAATACAGGCTGAGTATTCCTTATCCAGAATGCTTGGGACCAGAAGTATTTGGATATAGGATTTTTCCATATTTTGGAATAATTGCATACCATAATGAGATATCATGGCGATGGGACCCAAGCCTAAGCACAGAATGCATTTATGTAACATATACACCTTATACACACAGCCTGAAGGTCATTTAATACAATATGTTTAATAACTTTGTGTACATTGATCCATCAGAAAACAAGGGTTTCACTATCTCAGTCTCACTCCGAAAATTCTGTATTTCGGAATATTCCGTATTTCGGAATATTTGGATATGGGATACTCCACCTGTAATAGGATACATTTGTCACAGTGATGGGAATGAGATCTAGCATTCTGTCATAATTGCCCGCTGTACCGAGCTGGTTCACCGGGGATTCACTTCCGGTCCATTTATGCCAGGACATAGTTTAGAAGCATCGGCTACTCTGCACTTGCACCTGCATTTACCTGCGATGCAGGAAATGGTTGGAAAGAGCCTGGTGCGTCTAAACATTGTTCCGGCATAAATGAACCCGGAGCAAATCCCCGGTCAGCCAGTCTGCCGCTGATTGCCCATAGCGCTGAGAAGATACCTATACATATAATATACTATAATAGCGGCTGCAGAAACTCTACATACTCACCCCAGGGCTAACCTTTGGGAGCCAGACAGGAGATAATACCAAGTGGATGCTGAATGAATGCTCATGGGACACCACTGACAACAAGAGTTTGAGCAACAGCTGTAACTGGTCATCGTGCAGCCAGTCAGTAGCGGATCTTGCCACGGGCAAGCAGGACTTTTGCCCGGGGCGCCGCCTTCCGGAAGGCGCAGGGCGCCATCCGGAGGGCGCCGCACCAGGGCAAGATCCGCTGCTGCTGTGTGCCTCCCGCTGCCCGCCTGCTGCCGCTGGCCGCTGCCCCCCGCTGCCACTGTGAAGGGAAACTAGACGCGTACGCGTCTGGTTTCCCTTCGTGGAGAGGTCCTTTACTGTGTGGTGCGCGATGACGTCATCGCGCACCGCACATCATTTCAGTCTGTACAGGGGGCGTAAATGACCACGCCCCCTGTACAAAGCCACGCCCCCTATTGCCGCCCGGGGCGCTCAGAGCGCCAGAACCGGCCCTGCAGCCAGTATACATTTCCCAGCACATTCAAACCCTCCACCCCCTCCACTGACCTGTGCCTGGTGCTCATACAGTGCTTAGGATGCAGTACCTGGTACAGTGATCTGCTGGAGACTGGCTGATTTCATATACCAGCGCCGGTAGGTATGCCTGGACACTTACTGTCCATAACAGTGCAGGCTCACATGTGCAAAAAAAAGTTCACCCAAAAAGAACCCCAAGCCCACAAAGGCGCAACTTGAAATGGGCATATATCAATAATGGGTCCCTGGGTCACAATACTTACCTCTCCATAGGTGCCGCATGTATCACTAGGAAGTTGGAACATGGTGTAATACAGATCTCTGCGCATGCGCACTACAAAAGTCACTAGGAAATTAGCGCTTGTGCCATTTGGCCTAATTCAGACCTGATGGCTGTGCTGCAAATTTGCAGATTTCTGCGATCAGACAGTCGCCGCCCAGGGAGAGTGAAAACCCGCCCCGTGCAAGTGTGCGAATGCATGTGTACGCCGTGCAAAACTTCGCCATGTAGTGGACAGCTGCAAATCCGTTTGCAACTCACTCACCATCTAATGTTTTTTTCCAGTCTGTGTGTAGCCCAGGACTTACTCCTCCAGTGCCATAGAATCAGGTTGATCGGGAATGGAGCTGATGTCACACACCCTCCCTGAAAACACTTGTAAACGTCTGTGTTTTTCCTGACACTCCCAGAAAACGGGAAGTTACCACCCACAAACACCCGCTTCCTGTCAATCACCATGCGTACGCCTGGCAATCTAAATTTTTGCACCATTTTGTCGCTGTTGGGCGTCACGCATGCGCATTGCGGTGCATATGCATGCGCAGTCATTTGATAATCGTCCGCTATCTGAATTTGCACAACAGCGATCAGGTCTGAATTGGACCCATTATCCCGTAGGTTGTGGTTAGCTCACAGGCACAGTGCCAGGGTCTATTAGAATGTATTAGAACTCGAGGACATACACTGAGACTTGAGGGGGGGAGGTTCAGGGGAAATTTAAGGAAAAATTACTTCACAGAAAGGGTAGTGGATAAGTGGAATAGCCTCCCATCAGAGGTGGTAGAGGCTAAGACCCTCATTCCGAGTTGTTTGCTCGCAAGCTGCTTTTAGCAGCAGTGCAAACTCTAAGCCTCCACCCTCTAAGCCTCCACCCTTAGCTTAGCAGAAGTGCGAACGAAAGGATCGCAGCACTGCTACAAAAATAAAATGTGCAGTTTTAGAGTAGCTGCAGACCTACTCCTACCTTGCGATCACTTCAGACTATTTAGTTCCTGTTTTGACGTCACAAACACGCCCTGCGTTCGGCCAGCCACGCCTACGCTTTTGCAGCCACTCCTGCGTTTATATCTGGCACGCCTGCGTTTTTTCACACACTCCCAGAAAACGGTCAGTTACCACCCAGAAACACCCACTTCCTGTCACTTACTCTGCGGCCAGCAGTGCGACTAAAAAGTGTCGCTAGAGCTTGTGTAAAACTGCATCGGCTTTTGTGAAAGTACGACGTGCGTGCGCAGAGCGCCCCATACGCATGCGCAGAATTGCCGATATTTTGCATGATCGCTGCGCTGCGAACGAAAGCAGCTAGCGAACAACTCGGAATGAGGGCCTAAGACTGTAGAGCAATTTAAACATGCTTGGGATAGGCATATGAATATCCTTACAAAGAATTAAGGTTCAAAAAGGGTTGAGAAGATTGCCTAAAGGATAAAAAAAAAGGGCCAGACTAGATGGGCCAAGTGGTTCTTATCTGCCGTCAAATTCTATGTTTCTGTTTCTATTGAGGAAATGCTCTGGTGAATGGGAGCATAAGAAGGCTGCACACAGGCTCCGCCCATCATTAGACCCACCCCGACTGAAGGTTTTACTAAATACAGTATGAAGGAAAACTAATTCCTAGTGAGGGTGAGCTCTTGGCATATACTCATGGTGAGTTTGCACAGGATACATTTACAGAAAATAAATAACATTCCGGAGAAAGCAGAAATGGAGCTTATCCTCACCCCCCAAACTCAGTTTATGCTTTTTCTCAATATTTAACAACATCTAGGCTTCCTTGGAAGTGATTCCACAGAAGCCACTTTTGTAGCTCTTGGTAATTTAAAATATTGTTTGAAGAGTTCCTACAGTTTAACGTCTGGTTTTAAAAGGAGTTGGGCTGTCTAATTACTGCTCTGCTTCTTTTCTCTCTAATTGCCTGCCAATGGTCTGGAACGCTATTTGCACACGGCCACTGTTTAGGCAGCTTCGTGATTTCAAAGAGTCCGTTAATCCCCTGAATAAACTGAGGACCAATGCCCAAAAGTCAACAGCTCTCAAATCCCTCAATATGGTGTTCACTAAGTGGTATATAAACTTGTTGTACTAATGCTTGCAATTACAGAATTTTGAACTCTTAGGGTGTGTACACACGGTAAGATCTTTTCTTCCGATTCTGACTATATAGTCAGAATCGGAAGAAAAGATAGTGCAGATCGCAAGGTGACAGTCACCTTGCAATCCCGATCCGATGCCGATGCGCGGCCCCGCGCGGTCGGCATCGGCAGAAAAAATAGGCTGTGCAGGCAAGTCAATCCTGACTATCTCTATAGAAGAGATAGTCATGATTGACACTTAGCCAAAATCGCACAGAACCAGGATCGCAAGCACACTCATTATGTGCTTGCGATACTGGCTAAGTGCCGACCCGGCCCCCCGTCGCACTGTGAGAATCGGATAAGTCCGAATCTCACCGTGTGTACACACCCTTAGTCTAAAAATACATTATGTAAGACATTGGCATATGTAACTAATATATTTGCTGAAGTGTAAACTTATTATTGTGAGTGTCACACACTTGGACCTTCTGGTGCAAAACGTTGGTGTAGTGGTTAGCATTGCTGACTCACAGCAGGGAGGTGATGAGTTCAGTGACTAGGGCACTATTGCTGTGTAGTTTGCATGTTCTCTCGTGTTTGTGTTGGTTTCCTCAAAGTGCTACAGTTTCCTACCACACTCCAAAAACATACTTTTGGTTTCTGACAAAAAATATCCCAAGGTTGTATGTGTGCCTGATGATAGGGAATATGGGGGTCATTCCGAGTTGATTGCTAGCTGCTGTTGTTTGCAGCGCAGCAATCAGGCTAAAAATCAGCATTTCTGCGCATGCGTATGCACCGCAATGTGCAGGTGCAACGTACGGGTACAATGAGCATCGTGGGTTTGCGCTAGTGATGAGCGGGTTCGGTTCCTCGGGATCCGAACCCCCCCGAACTTCACCCATTTTACACGTTTCCGAGGCAGCCTCGGATCTTTCCGCCTTGCTCGGTTAACCCGAGCGCGCCCGAACGTCATCATCCCGCTGTCGGATTCTTGCGAGATTCGTATTCTATATAAGGAGCCGCGCGTCGCCGCCATTTTCACTCGTTCTTTGGAGATGATAGCGAGAGGACGTGGCTGCGTTCTCTGTTTCTGTGTTCAGTGTGCTGCAAATATCTGTGCTCAGTGTGCTGCAAATATCTGTGCTCAGTGTGCTTGCAAATATCTGTGCTCAGTGTGCTGAAAATATCTACGTTCTCTGCCTGAAAAACGCTCCATATCTGTGCTGCATTGTAGTATATAGTAGGAGGACTTGCAGAATTTTGCTGTGACCACCAGTATATATATAGCAGTACGGTACAGTAGCCCATTGCTCTACCTCTGTGTCGTCAAGTATACTATGCATCCATACCTGTGCTGCATTTTAGTTGTGCGCAGTATGTAGTAGGAGGACAGTGCAGAATTTTGCTGACCACCAGTATATATATAGCAGTACGGTACAGTAGTCCACTGCTCTACCTCTGTGTCGTCAAGTATACTGTGCATCCATACCTGTGCTGCATTTTAGTTGTGTGCAGTATATAGTAGGAGGACAGTGCAGAATTTTGCTGACTACCAGTATATATATAGCAGTACGGTACAGTAGTCCACTGCTCTACCTCTGTGTCGTCAAGTATACTACAAAAGTTCAGTGAAATGACCCAAAAATCAAAATTAAAAGCATCTTATGAGAAGCGTAAACTTGCCAATATGCCATTTACGACACGGAGTGGCAAGGAACGGCTGAGGCCCTGGCCTATGTTCATGGCTAGTGGTTCAGATTCACATGAGGATGGAAGCACTCATCCTCTCGCTAGAAAACTGCAGTGCCACTCCTAGATGGGCAAGGTGTTTGTGTCGGCCACTTGGGTCGCTTAGCTTAGCCATCCAGCGATCTTGGTGCACCTCTTTTTTTCTTTGCATCATGTGCTATTTGGGGACTATTTTTGAAATCTGCCATCCTGTCTGACACTGCAGTGCCACTCCTAGATGGGCCAGGTGTTTGTGTCGGCCACTTGGGTCGCTTAGCTTAGTCACACAGATACCTCATTGCACCTCTTTTTTTCTTTGCATCATGTGCTGTTTGGGGACTATTTTTTAAATCTGCCATCCTGTCTGACACTGCAGTGCCACTCCTAGATGGGCCAGGTGTTTGTGTCGGCCACTTGGGTTGCTTAGCTTAGCCATCCAGCGACCTCGGTGCAAATTTTAGGACTAAAAATAATATTGTGAGGTGTGAGGTGTTTAGAATAGACTGGAAATGAGTGGAAATTATGGTTATTGAGGTTAATAATACTATGGGATCAAAATGACCCCCAAATTCTATGATTTAAGCTGTTTTTGAGTTTTTTTTGTAAAAAAACACCGAATCCAAAACACACCCGAATCCGACAAAAAATTTTCAGGGAGGTTTTGCCAAAATGCGTCCAAATCCAAAACACGGCAGCGAAACCAAAACCAAAACCAAAACACAAAACCTGAAAAATTTCCGGTGCACATCACTAGTTTGCGCACAGTCTCATGAAGATTCCAGTCGCACGGCTGAACGCAGGAAGATTGACATGAAGAGTGGATTTCTGGGTGGCAACTGACCATTTTCAGGGAGTGCTTAGAAAAACGCAGACGTGTCTGGGAAAAAGAAGGCGTGGCTAGGCGAACGCTGGGCGGGTGTGTGACGTCAAAAGCCGTTCCTCCGTCGTTAGAATCAACGCAGACAAAGGTACTGTGTTGGATCAGGACTTGACAAATTTCTCTAAAATTTAGGAGCCAGGATGAAAGTATAGGAGCCAGACCATCGCCCTTCACTCCCCACCCGAAGTGACATTACTGAGCAGTTTCCACCCACCCCTGGACAATCCATCCATCACATACCTAAGGTGGTACCCCCAGGCAAACAACCCCCCCCCCCACATTGCTACATTAATACCACCAAACCCCCGGTCAACCAACCCCCATGGCCACACATATGACCCCTCCGCAGTCACCAATCCCATGGCCACCTCAATTCCCCCTCCAGAGCTGCAATCCCTGTCCACCCATAGGTCAGGCTGGGACGGACAGGCACTGCAGTCAGCGCAGGCTGGGACAGATAGGCACGGCAGTCAGCGCAGGCTGGGACAGACAGTCAAAGCAGTCAGTGCAGCTGGGACGGACAGGCACAGCAGTCAGCGCAGGCTGGGACGGACAGGCATGACAGTCAGTGCAGCCTGGGATGGACAGGCATGGTGGTCAGTGCAGGCTGGGGCGGACAGGTTTGGCAGTCGGCGCAGACTGGTACAGACAGGCACAGCATGGTGACATGACCCCTGGGATTTGTCACGCCCTGTGTTGGATAATGTGCACTGGTGGCCCTAAAATATACTAGGGCACTACTATGGTTCATAAAATAAACTAGGGCACTACTTTGAGACATAACATCAGGGGCGGAGAAGCCCACCAGGACACCATGACAGATTCCGATGGGCCGGTCCCAAATTCCCCTCGGCCAGGCCGATTCACACTTAGGCTGGGCTGGCTCACACTCCTTCCAGTTTTGGCGGTTCATTGGGATGCAAACCGGAAGTTAGGTTAGCGGACACTTCCGTGTGCCGCTAGCCGTGAAAAGCAGTGAAGATGTTCTACCAACAGGGGACCTGGGGAAAGTTAACCTGCCCAGCAGAATCCTCTCCCTGGCCCCGGCCAATGGTCTCTTCAACGAGCCCGGCCCGGGAGCAGTAGCATAGCGATGGTCGGAGCCGGGTTCACTACACCTGCCGCCACCCTAGCTTCCGCACTGTCACTGAACTGGCCAGAGCGGCGACTGAGCACTGAAGGGGACCCGGCAAAGAGGTTATTTTTAATGACATTATTTGCATTATCATGCTGGTGTAAGGGTTAGGGCGTCCCCGGTCACAGTGTATGGTTTAGGGACTGAACCGGAGCAGGATGTACCTTGTTTTCAGAATGCCAGCTAATAAGTTAGCACTCACAGCCAGCCCTGGGACAATCTCTTATGTAAAGTCCTCCAGCCCTATAGCTGCCCAATGTCTGTCCATGATGATGGGCCTATTTATGTAATGCAGTGGCTACGTATGTAATACAGTGGCCACGTATGTAATGCAGTGGCCATGTGTAATGTGGATCTGAGTCAGGCGCGGGTTTTCCCGCCTGACTCGGAAACCAGAACGAGGCAAAATGTCATCATCCCGCTGACGGATTCTCGCGGGGTTTGGATTCCATATAAGTCGCCGTGCGTCGCCGCCATTTTCACTCTGGTGTTGTGAATTTTCATATTATTTTAAATAAACATTTACATATCAGCGTTAATATATACTGCGGATGCAAGGTGCATCTTATTACCATATACGCTAATAGTGCGTTGAATGTCATAGCACTATGTCCCTTAAGAGAAAGCAAGTACTCACACACATGGTATACTGAGGTCCAACGCTCAGAGATATATTTATGTATTTGATATTAAAAGTTATGCATACGAAATAACATATGTATAGTATATCATTCAGTATAACATGTATAAGCCTAGGTAAATTGTACAGAGTTATAGTTACATAAGAATCAGTTACAGTTACATAAGAAACAGTTGCAGCCAGTATACATCACCCTATCCCATAGGACATTTCCTTTCTAGATAGACTCCACATCTCTTCCCTACAGCAACAACTACTAAGTCCTAGAAACTACATATATCAAACAGTGGGAGTTAACAGTCAGTTGGTTTCGGTCTCCTTTCATTGGCCCAGGGGAGGGAGATTTCTCATTCATTGTGTGTTATTGGTCAGTTCATATGTAAGCAATGTCCAGTTTCAAGATGCAGATATAGGGGTTAACCACTGGGCTTCTCATGAAGTCCTTTGTTCTTAGAATGTGACTTTATATTCATACATTTGGTCATAACTAATCATTGCAATGAGCTACAATTTATCCATAGCTATTGTCAAGTCGAAAAATATTTAAATTCATATGCCTTGTACTAACCCCATGCACATGCCCGCTGCTCGTGCACTCAGTCCGCCGTGCGTGCACATATCCACAATTTGCGTAGGATTGCTCCGGCGATCATGCGCGTGATATGGGTATTTACGGTGGAGTATGTGAGCGCGTAGAGGGTTGTTAGAACATTACATATTTAACCCAAATAGTGTACATTTTAGATATAACTCCCTTGCACCACATCAGCGAGTATCAATAGTTTAAACAGTTCCTGGACTAAGAGATTCGCCTTTGCATGATAGGAAGGGTCAGATAAAGGTTGGAAGGTGATGTCTAGTATCCAGCTGTAGGGTATTTTGAGGGTAACATTCCGGTGTTGGTTAGATAAAGATCGCATGTTCCAGCGTATAGTTATGTGCAGAAGTAGAATATAGATATTAACTGTATTTACTGTATATTATGTATGTGGCGGGAATCCAGAGGATACCACCCACAAGAGCAGTTGGGGAAAGACATCGCCCATCTATTCAAATCAACCTATGACCTCTTCTGTAATGAAAAGACACATCTCTGTGTCCAATGGACAATGAGATTACAGTGACCATTGTATTGTGTATGTAAGTTGTGTATAAAAAGCCCATTGTTGCCTGGCCGGTCAGAAGACTCTGAACGCTTTCTATCTGACTAGCGGAGGACCGGCCGGGTTGCGCTTGCGAACATAAGCCACCCATGACTTTATTCTGACACACTTAACATTTATAACTAGCTAGCTTATCACTATGAAATAACCACACAGACACCAACTGCTAGATTTAAAGGTCAACTGATATTTATTGTTTGATGACCTGTCGTTTAAACTAAAGAATATTGGAGGATGGCGAGAAAAGGCGCTACCAACTCACCAGCACCAGTCAACTATAATAAACCAATAAAAATAGGAGGGGACTCACAACCGCCTCCTTAACATAACCCGCACTGTGCAGGACTCACCCCCCTTACTTTAGCAGAGCCGTGGATGAACCCGCACAGGCACATCCGTAGTCCACCCGCAAGGGGAGGACACACTCGCTGTTCAATCAAAAGGGGGTGCCCCACAGTGACCACTTATGTAACTTTGACCGCTGGCTGGTAGCGATTTTCCGCCCATCTGGCTATCAAAGCCTGCTAGAATTGAAAAAAGAGGTCCGAAAAGCGAACCGCAAGCAACAGTTACAGGGCGGGTGGGAGGGCATCCAAAGAAACTGGCAAGAGGAAGATGGCTGCCTAATACCCATGCCTATATACCCCTGCCTATACTCCTCCTACTCATCCCTAATAGGCACCCTAAGTCACCTGACCACAACTGCCCATCACTAAGGCTAGCCCTGCCTATCCTCAATAACTGTCACAAAAATTCCGGGTGCTTATGTGGCTTCGAGCCTATGCGGATCTCTGCTTGCCTAAGCCACCCATGACTTTATTCTGACACACTTAACATTTATAACTAGCTAGCTTATCACTATGAAATAACCACACAGACACCAACTGCTAGATTTAAAGGTCAACTGATATTTATTGTTTGATGACCTGTCGTTTAAACTAAAGAATATTGGAGGATGGCGAGAAAAGGCGCTACCAACTCACCAGCACCAGTCAACTATAATAAACCAATAAAAATAGGAGGGGACTCACAACCGCCTCCTTAACATAACCCGCACTGTGCAGGACTCACCACCCTTACTTTAGCAGAGCCGTGGACGAACCCGCACAGGCACGTCCGTAGTCCACCCACAAGGGGAGGACACACTCGCTGTTCAATCAAAAGGGGGTGCCCCACAGTGACCACTTATGTAACTTTGACCGCTGGCTGGTAGCGACTTTCCGCCACAACAAGGATTTTTAACAAAAACCGCAGATCGCCATCCCACCAAAACCAAAGGAAAAGACTCAACCCGACACGACTCTGAAGATACTCTCCAAAAACACACCAATACCCGCAGGGGAAAGGTGAACACCGTCCTCCCTATAAAACTGAACATTGCGCAGAACCAAAAGCGGGTGCCTAACTACCAAACCCCCTATCGCCTGCACATACACTGACACCGCAGAATTAACTTTCTTCCTCGCTTTCTCAATTGTCGAAAAACGAACAGCACCCCGCCAGTGAAAACGGGGCACCATGTCTGACCATACAACTGTCACTCGGGGCCAGGATGCTCGCAACGCCACCAAATCCGCCTTGATACTCAGGATGAGGTCGATGCCTTTGACTCGACCCATATCATTCCCCCCGAGGTGAATGACAATCCAGCCAGGCCGCCCCCACCTTCGTTCATGACGAAACAGCAGGCGAAGCAAACCCATCCAACGTAAACCTCTGACGCCCAACCATCTACCTACCTTGTCCCCAAAAAATTCGCCTGTTCGCCTTGCCATAGGATGCCTCTCCGCCCAAAAAATGAAAGAATGGCCAATAAGCCAAATCTGATCCGAGACGTCCAAAGCCGCTGCAAAAGAAAATTCCTACCGTCAGCAAATTATACAAAGTACAGAAACAAAACGAATCATGCATATAAAGAACCCGAGTGAAGGAGAAAACTCAAAAAACCTCCCGTGGACCGTGAGTGATGCCAATTGTAATTCGGCCCCCTCGGAGGAAAATTTAAAAATTCACTTCACACCCCCCATTCCTGAACGCTAGCCGTTCAAGAACCGACGGGTAAAACACGTTTTCGGGTTCGCGCAACAGGCACAGTGAAATAACACAGATAACAACACTCCAGAACCAGGACGCAAGCCCAGCCAACTGAGACCGGGCTTCCATACCCAAGACGGTATCTTGCCCGCATAGTTAAGACCCACTCACCGAGGCGGTTTTAAACCCATCGCCCCACCTGGCCACTTACCGTCAACGAGGCAAACCTGCCGCCTTAGTCAACGAGATTCCACAGGAAGGGCGGAACCGATAAACCCCCAACAGCAGCATCAGGAACCAGCTCCCTAAACTTATCGAACTCAAAACGTGACAGTGCGTCAGCGATTCTATTGTCCACCCCCGGGACATGCGCAGCCGTGAAATGAATATTATGCCTCAAGCACTTAAGCACTAAATAGCGTAACAAGCGCAGCGCTTGCGGAGAGGACGAGCATTGGTTATTGACCGCGTGCACGACACCCAGATTATCGCAGCGGAACACAATGCTCCGATCCGACAAGCTGAGTGCCCACAATTCGACGGCCACTATCAAAGGGAACAATTCCAAAAGAAGCAAGTTCTTTGTAAAACCTCGGGAAACCCATGCTGAAGGCCAAGGCGCGGCGCACCACTCTGTCCTGAAAAACGCCCCAAAGCCCGAACCCCCGGCGGCATCGGTAAAAAGTTGCAGGGCGGCGTTGGAACAACGCTCAGCTGGCCATAACACCTCCCGGTTAAAGGAAACCAAAAAAGTGGACCAGATTCTTAAATCCTCCCTAATTTCCCGTGAAATGTAAACCGTATGGTGAGGTTTCCGAACCCCCGACATGGACCTCTCAAGTTTACGGCAGAAAACGCGACCCATGGGTATGATCCTGCACGCAAAATTAAAAGATCCAAGTAACGACTGCAACCGTTGTAATCCGACCCTACGACTGAGGAGGCATTGCTCTATGAGACCCAGCAATTTGTGCACCTTATCGGCGGGAAGCCGGCAGCAACCGGCCGCCGAATGGATTTCAATGCCCAAATAACTGAGACACGCCGTGGGCTCCTCGGTCTTATCCGAAGCCACGGGCACGCCTAGATGACCGAATAAACTCTGGGCTAAACTCAGCCCGTCCCCGCAAACCGACCCATCCCTTGGACCCACAAAGAGAGTAGAGTAGTGGGCAACCCCCGGGTGGCCGGAGGCCGACACCACGCACCAATGTAAGAACGAACTGAATTTCTCAAAGTAGGCACAAGAAATGGAACACCCCATAGGCAAGCACCTGTCGACGTAAAATCCACCCCCTAACCGGAAACCTAGGAAACGGAGGGAATCGGGGTGAATGGGCAGGAGGCGGAAAGCGGACTCAATGTCCAGCTTGCCATGAGGGCGCCTGGACCCGCTATTTTGACTAACCGCAGAGCCTCATCAAAGGATTGATATCGCACCCTGCAAGCTTCCTCCGGGATGGCGTCGTTGACCGAGCCGACACGGGGGTGCGACAAATGTTGAATGAGGCGGAATTGACCCGGGGCCTTCTTGGGAACCACCCCCAACGGAGAGATGCACAGCCGGGGCACTGGAGGGGACAGGAAAGGGCCGCTCATGCGCCCCAAGTTGATTTCAGCCTGCACCTTATGGGAGACAACTGAGGGGAAATCGCGCGCGGATTTCAAATTGCGCCTGGAGACCACGAGGACCGAATCCGGGATGGGGAGCCTGAAACCGTTACGGAAACCGTCCAACAAAAACAACCCTGATGTGACGTCAGGGTAAGCACCCAACCATTTAGTCAATTCAGGGACGTTAATGGGAGAAAACGCCTTACTTTCCACTTCCAGGCACCTCGGCAGCCTCAGAGGGCCGGGACCCGGAAGGGGACGAGCAATCTTTGGCCGGGTGTCCCCCGCCGCACACCTTGCAGGAGTGGCGAAAAGAACAGTTAGAACCCCGGGGACACTTGCCCTCGTTGAAAGCGAAGCATTTCCCTTTATTCCCTATAGGCGGGGTTGGCCGGACACCCAAACCCGGCTTGCCGCCTTGGGCCTCCGAAAGGGGCCTATTATGTTGAGTGACCTCCAACCAGACTTCAACGTCCTTAAACCCCAAGGGTAGTGTCGGGTTACTGTCTTGGTTACGACGGAATTTCTCGTCGTAGTCCCGCCACGCGTAACCCTTGGAGGTCAAGTACATCTCGTGCACCAAGAACACTAAAAACCCTCGGAACCACTGATGAAAATTGCGAAACGCATTCTCACTAATGCCCCCGACCTTCTTGGCCTTATCAAACGCCTTCCTCATGTCATCCGTAAGGGTGAACATGTCGACATATTTACCCTTCCTAATTTTCCCCCTCATCCGTTTACGCAAACCCCTGGTGACCGCAGTGTTTGCGCAGTGCACCATTTCCGTAAAACGCGGAGGGTCCGGCGTGACCGCCGAAACCGGGCCCTTAGCCTTCCTATCTCTTTTGTGCAAGCGATGCGCAATGAGCCTGGCTAATTTACGTGGGCGCTTAGGGGACCCGGAAGACCTCGTATCCGAAGAAGAGCTGGAAGAAGAACTATCAGAAGAAAAATTAACTTTCTCACCAGTTCCAGAAGGACCGCCCACTTCTTCGGATGTGGCGGCGGGGCCGGACAGCACCTCTTCAGGGACCCGAGCTCCCCCAGCTGCGCCCGTTCCCACTTGCTCGGCCTGCGTTACCAATCCCGTCTGCGCTTCACTGGACGTTGCTGCTGCCCTGGCTCCAGACGATCCGCCCGGGGGAGAGACCCCCCTCGACACACCGGCACCTGACGGGGAAACAGAAGGAGGGGGGGAGGGGGGGTACAAAAATGGCAGCCTCCGGGGGGGGGAACCGGAGGCAACTGAGGGGGGGAAGCAGAACGTGTGGGCTGGGAACGGGAGGCAGGCATGCCCAACGCCGCTGCGCTCGCCGAGCCAGCACCAAAAGCCGGAGGCCATGTGGCCGGGGCGGTAAAACCAGAGTGCCACTTATACGGAGCCTGAGAAAACGGCGCCGACCAGTAAGGGTTTTGTGGGAGAGCCCCTAAGGTGTTTGTGGGAGAGCCCCGGGGGTAAAACCGCCAGTGTTAGAACCCGCAAACAGGGCAAACCCCGGACCACTCGGCGCGGGCCAAGATGTCACCGCGCCCTGCGAGTGCGTAAACGCCGGCGGCAGGAAAGGGGACGATAAAGGGACCCGACCCCCTCGGACATCAGGTGACACCCCGGACGTCATGACCGGGAATTGCAGCGCACCCGACCAGGCAACCGACACCGAAGCAGCCGGCAGGAAACCCCCGGGCGCCGCCTGATACGGACCACCCTGGGATGCAAATGAAGCGGCCATGGAACTGTGCCCTGACCCCATCTGCTGTACCATGAGTTGGCCAGCAGATGGCGTCACCTCACTGGGCCACAGGCCACTGACCGGCGGCAGCAGGATCTGGGACACCGGGAGCGCCCCCGGGAGAATCCCATATGCCTGCCCGCCTACACCCAACGCCCCCACGCCCACCGCGGCAGTGGAAACCATGGGAACGGCGGGGGGAAAAAGGGTATCCAAACCACCCCCGTATGCTTGTGTGAGCGCGGGCCCCGCCCTCCGAACTGCGCCCGACGCTGCTGGCAAAGCCATTACATGAGAGAGAGCCCCGGCAGAACGCACCCTTGAGCGGCGTCGCGGGACCTGCTCGGCGGGTCACCGGACCCGCTAACTGCGGCCGTGAGGAGGAGAGCCTGACCGCCCAGGGAGGCCGGATACCCGGCGCGTGCGGCACTACGGCCGCGCCGGGCTCCGAGAGCGGCCGTCGCAGGCGAAACACCGCCGCCCGGGGAGAGCAGCACCATGTCTCCAGCGGGCAGCGCAGCGCGGGGGGGGGAGGACTCCGCGCACACGCGGCCGGCGGCAGCCAGCCGCTGCGAGCGGACGGGCGGCCTCAGCCAGGCGGCGGGGAGGGGGCGCTGACCTACGAGGACGGGGCATAGTACAAGAAGGGGCTTATAAACAAGCTGGCACAGTAATAAAATAACGTAGAGGGTGAGAAGGAGGCAAACACTGAAACAGCTGTACTGTAATATACCTTACCACATCCAAAGAAACTGGCAAGAGGAAGATGGCTGCCTAATACCCATGCCTATATACCCCTGCCTATACTCCTCCTACTCATCCCTAATAGGCACCCTAAGTCACCTGACCACAACTGCCCATCACTAAGGCTAGCCCTGCCTATCCTCAATAACTGTCACAAAAATTCCGGGTGCTTATGTGGCTTTGAGCCTATGCGGATCTCTGCTTGCCTTCTCACGTATGTACATTCTCTGTAGCCATTATTCTGTTTAGATTTATCTTGTTAGCCTGTAGTGTATGATTTGTACTGTTTTACCTTTTGGAATAATCCACGGTGGCCTTAGAACCCTGTGGTTTCAACTACAAATCGGTGTTGTGTCTTCACTTTCCTGCAAGGGTTTTAGAGTGTATTTGTCTGTATAAGGTGTATAATACTGATAAGGTGTACGCACTGCGGGTACTTTATACCGTCAGCGCTACTTAAGGTTTAAGGTATAACATCATTGCAGTACTTTGCTGCTAAGGGTTTAAAGTGTAATCAAATCATTACATTGTATCATTAACAAGGTTTAAAGGTTATCAATTGTGTTTGCATGCGCTGTGTGTACTCTGTACACTCAGCGCGGCGTGTGTACGCCAAGTACGTACCACGTGCAGGACTCTGTACGCAAATAGCGTATAAAGTGCATAGCACGTGTATTCAGTCTAGCGGCCATAGCGGCTCCACGGTAATAGTGTACCTAGAGGTATAGCTTTTCGGTCTAAGGTAATATCGACATTATCAATTGAGAGCTCGTCCGGTTCTTCCTCATACCTGCAGCCTAGCAGGTTTACGCAGACTTTATCTATCAGCAAAGGGCGGAAAGGTATCCCCCGTAAGCCTTCTCTTGGTCGGTGGATACACTAGTGCTGATTAGATAAGCATCTGCCCTGCATGGTTTGTAGGGATGCTGGAGGGATCCGTAAGGTAAGAACGCAAAAGCTATTTTTAAAATCTGCAAATTCCTGTTTGGCGCCAAATGCGCACACAACACACGCATACACCTGTATTTTGTACTTTGCATATCTGCTCGCATTATTGCCATAAGCATTGATTACTAGATTAATTTTGACCTGTACTGAGAAAATTTGTTGCTATTTAGTTAAAATAGAGTTAACAGTTAAGGAAGTAAGTGTAAGACGCACACGCAGCCTGGCCTAGTTGTAAAGGTTTATACAGTAGAAACTGTGTGTTGTGTTAAGTGAGCGATTATAGTTAAATATCGCTTACATTTATAGAAGTGTGGGATTTGTAGTACTGTGGACGTACGGCCTTTGTACACGTGTCTCGGACAAAATACGGGACTGCGTACGCAACGTAAAGGCATACACACGTGGCGTGTACAGGCAACGTGCGTAAAAGTACGCCCGCTAAGTACAAATCACACAATAGCATTGTTTTAGTTTAGGCGCGAGACGGTAGCCACGCGATAATAGCACAAATTGATCAGTTTCCAATATTTAGTTTAAAAACCTTTTTTACTGTATTACCTCTGGAACTAAGACTGTTTTATCTGAATGAAAGTTAATTTTCTGTACAGAAAAACCAAAGTGTAAATGAGTGAACGAGCGTGAGTGTGCAAACAATAAAGGTTTTGTGGACCCAGGGAATTCGGGATCCCGTAGGAGACCACACCAGGTGAGTGGACACTGGGTGGCGTGAGAGTGGCTTGCTCACGTTAACATTGATTAAGGTACAAAGGAGCAAAGTAGTAGATATCGCAGACCAAAGGTCAGCGAAGGTATAGAGTACCGCAGACCAAAGGTCAGTGAGGTTTTTGTTTAAAGAGCGCAGCCCAGGTGGTTGGCGTAGAACCCATATAGGCCCGTTCAGATACGCTCCGGCTGAGGTTTCGCAGCCTGAAAAACGATTCCATTGGTCGCACAGGGCGGATAAGTAACAGTTACCTATACGCTGGGCGATTGGACCGCGCGTTCGTGGGTGCAAAATTTAGCTCAACGTGATACCCTTTTACGACCTTTGCGTAAAATCGCGGGATCATAAGCGCTAGGTGTAGCACACGCAACGTGATTTGTGTAACAATTTTTTGTTTTAAGGGAGTTTTCGCTGGTCACTCAGGAAATCTCCAACGACCAATATTTACTGGGAAGGGTAAGTCACTCCCACACATTTCCAGTAAATAGAGGTTACACAGGGGCCCTAGGTTGGGTACGTACCGGCGCTGACGACAGTGTTTAGGTGTATTGGCCAACGTGGGCGTGAGTGGGTGAGAGCACTCGTTGAGCTTTCACCGTTGCCTTATAATTGAGTATTTTGTTTTTTTTGTAGGAATTAGCTGAGAAGGCAATACCTGCAAAAGATGGGGGCCAGTTGCTCAAGTAAGGGACGATCAACCAGGGTTCAGGTTGATATTCCGCGGCCCCAGGGGTCAGCGAGGTACGTAATGTGTGAGAAATATGGATCACACGCAGAGGTTTTATGCAATGAATGGGAACGTATGACTGCGGAAGATAGGGAACCATTCCCTAAGGTAGGCAGTTTTAATCCAGAAGTGTGGCAGAATTTAAGGATTAGGATATGTCTGCTAAAATCCCGAAAAGAAAGGATCAGACACTCAAACTGTTTACATTTATGGCAACGAGAGAGTGATATGCAAAGGGAACTAGCTCACGCAGCCGGTTCCAACCCTAGCAGGAAACTGATTGCAACTGCACCACCACCACCATATATTACAGGTGAGAAAGTGGCTACAGACAATGGCATACTAATATATGATAAGAGTGAACTTGATAAATGTATTAATGTTAATCCGTGCAAGTTGTATCCCATCTTAAACTTCCCTCAGGACTGCGACCAAGAAGATGAGCCCAGCGCGATATCGGCACTCTCTCTAGCAGCCACCATACAAGACACACAAGTGGGCACGGCCCAACCAGTAAGAACAGTAGCAAAGGCCCCTAGCGGAAGGACAGGTGAGGTCGTGTCCACAGGTAAGTACGGTACAGTACATTATGCAGAGACAATTGCACCTCACATTGTAGAAGCAACTCAGAATGATGTAATTGAACTAAATCCTGTCAGGGTGATCGCAGTCCCCAATGGGAAGACTGACGCTCAGGGAATCACTCCCGTCAGGAACATTGCTATGCATTGTCCTTGGTCCCGGACAGAATTGAGGACAATTATGTCTGAATTTCCCGATCCCAGAAAGGATCTAGCCGCATGTCAGAGGTTTATTAGAGAATTAGGTAACGCCACTGAACCCACAAACAAAGATTGGCGGACAGTGCTACGGGCATGTTTGCCCTCCAATATTGACCCTGTGAAATTCATTGCTGATTGTAAATTAGACGCAGAAGTACCTCTCACTGATGAGTACACTCAGGAGAATGTATGACAGATCAATCTGCAGTTAGGAGTATATTTCCCTACTGTTGTCAAGTGGAATAAAATCTTTTCCATAAGACAAAAAGAAGGTAAAACTGCTTCTGAATATTTCCATCGAGCACTGCAGGAAATGGCTAGATACACTGGGGTCGAGGACATTAAGGAAAATGTACATCATAGAGAGGTAGCTGTGTCCGTATTAATGGACGGCTTGAAAGAAACGTTGAGAACAAGGGTACAAACCACTCAACCTAACTGGAGAGGTATTTCGGTGGCTGCATTAAGAGAGTCCGCTATCGAGCACGATCGGAACATCATTAAGCACAGGGAGTCACAGGGGGATAAGCTGATGACCGTAAGTATAAAAGCCCTGACAACGAAGCCACATCAGCCTAAACCCCAGACCCCTGATGGTAAGTCGCATGTAGTAAAATGTTATAATTGCCAGAGAGAAGGACATTACGCACGGAACTGTAATTATAAAAGCACACATAACGTATATCGACCCCCTAGACCAGAACATGACTCACAGCATAACACACGTAATTGGGATCAGGGACCGCATAGGAGGAATTATGAGCCACACGCAGGGGAAACAAGGAGGTACCCACCTAGGAGGGACTGGCAGACCTCTGGAAATTCTCAGCTACCCCCTTCACATATTGTAGCTGCCAGCGCGCTGTGGGAGGGTCACAACATACAATAGGGGTTGGGCCACACCTGTAGTTTGCAGCCAGTGAAGTTGATTGCTAGCCTTGGAAATGAACCCGAGGTTACAGTTGATGTTGCTGGTAGATCACTACCTTTTCTTGTAGATACAGGGGCGGCCAGGTCAGTGTTAAATTCAACGGTAGGTATGAAAACCACGGGTAAAACAATTTCAGCAATGGGGGTAACAGGAGTAGTGCAGCACTACCCTTTAAGTAGACCAGCGGAGATTACGATAGGGCCTTTGCAGACCAAGCACTCCTTTTTGCTAGCTGCATCGGCTCCAACTAATCTATTTGGGAGAGATTTATTGTTTAAGATGAGGTGTGTCATATATTGTACTCCTGAGGGTGTCTTCTTAGATATACCTGAGAATCACGTTCAGAAAGTGCAGGATATGTTAGACACCCCACAAAGGTTAATGTCACACTCTGCTGTTATAGACAGGTGTCCATCCAAGGTAGAGGAAATGATCTCCCAGATACCGGAATCCCTCGGGACCAAAGATGGACAAGACACTGGATTGATGGCAAATGTAGCTCCTGTAGTAGTGCAAGTAAAAGATGGTAGGATAGCGCCAAAAATCCCACAGTATCCTCTGAAGCCAGAGGTGGAATTAGGAGTGTACCCAGTCATAGAGCGCTTGCTACAACAGGGCATCCTAGTTAGGACGTCCAGCACTGCCAATAGTCCCATCTTCCCTGTGAAAAAGAGTGGGGGGAGGGGTTACAGGCTAGTGCAGGATCTAAGGGGGATAAACAAGATAGTTGAGAGCCAATTCCCTGTAGTGCCAAATCCAGCTGTCATCCTCATGCAAATTCCCCCTACTGCGAAATTTTTCACTGTCATTGACCTCTGTTCTGCTTTCTTTTCGGTCCCTTTGCACCCAGACAGACAATATTTGTTTGCATTTACACACAGGGGAGTACAGTACACCTGGACTCTCCTACCCCAAGGTTTCATTGACAGCCAAAGTATTTTCTCCCAGGCTTTGCATGACTGTTTACAATCCTTTCAACCTGAGAGCGGATCAGTATTAATACAGTATGTAGATGACTTACTGCTGTGTTCAGATTCACTCGAGTCGTCCTTGAAAGACACGAAATAGCTTCTGTTTCACCTTTCTAATACGGGACACAAGGTTTCAAAGGATAAGTTACAATTGTGCCAGACCAAGGTGAAATATTTGGGACATTGCTTGACACTAGGACTTAGACACCTCACCGCTGATAGAATACAGGCGATTCGCGACATGACTCTGCCACAAACCCAGCAGCAGATCCGCACTTTCCTTGGAATGTGTGGGTACTGCCGAAACTGGATCCCAGGGTTCTCCATACTGGCTTTACCTTTGCAGGAAATGGTCTCCTCCCAACAAACCAGATCGGATCTCTCACACAGATGAGTCCGAACTGGCATTTGAGAGACTTAAACAATGCCTATCACAGGCACCTGCATTAGGCATGCCAGATTATGGGAAACCTTTTGAGTTGTACGGTACGGAAAGTGCTGGGTGTGCGGGAGGTGTCCTAACCCAGAGACATGGTGATGCCAGCAGGCCGGTAGCTTACTACAGTGCACAGTTGAACACTGTAGCACGGTCTCTCCCCACATGCTTGCGAAGTGTTTCAGCGATAGCTTTGCTAGTGAGTAAAAGCGAAGACGTAGTGTTGGGACACAACCTGACCATCCATACACCTCATGCAGTGTCAGCCTTACTGAACTCTGCCCAAACCAGACATGTCTCATCAGCACGGTTTACAAGGTGGAAATTAGCACTAATGGCACCTGTAAACATCACCATAAAGAGATGCAGCGCACTAAATCCTGCAACTTATCTCCCAGGTGTGCCTGGACAGGCACAAAGGGTGGAGGATGAGAGTGATGGTGAAGGAGGATTTAGTATAGACACTGACACACATGATTGTATGGAATATCTGAACCAAACTTTCACTGCAAGACCCGACATTAGTGACAACCCACTGGAAGGCGTAGATTTTACTTTTTACACTGACGGTAGTTGCCACAGACAGACGGACTCGGGAGACTTGTGTACTGGATACGCAGTCGTAGATGACAAAGGTATCATAGAAGCTGAACCCCTGGGCCCACCGCACTCAGCACAAGTTGCTGAGCTGGTCGCCCTAACCAGAGCGTGTGAATTGGCTAAGGGTAAGTCAGCCAATATATATACAGATTCTAGGTATGCCTTTGGAGTAGTGCATGATTTCGGGGCCCTATGGCGCCTCAGAAATTTCATGACGGCAGCTGGCACACCTGTAGCGCATGCATCCCATATAAAAAGGCTTCTAACAGCGATACAGGAACCTGACAGAGTGGCTGTTATCAAGTGCAAAGCCCACACTTACAGTCAAGACCCAGTGTCACTTGGTAACAGCCGGGCAGACAAAGCTGCTAAATCAGCAGCCAGCACCCCCATACAGACAGATACCACACAACTGATGGTATTCAATACCGTCAACACACAAAAATTAAGTGAAATGCAAAATTTCTGTTCTCCACAGGAAAAGGCAGTCTGGAGGTCAAAAGGATATGGCCAGGAGTCCTCAGGACTCTGGACAGATGGACAAGGTAAGCCAGTAGCCCCAGAGCATATCTTCCAAGCTTAGCTGAGGCGGCACACGGTCTGACTCATCTGGGCAAAGAGGGCATGTGTAAGCTGGTGAGAGCCTACTGGTGTGCGCCAGGATTATCTTCTCATGCGGGTAAGAGAGCAATGACATGTCTTATCTGCTTGAGGAAGAATATTGGAAAGTCAATACCAACAGAACCATCCCATATCCCGCCAACAGACGGCCCTTTTCAGGTAATACAAATTGATTTCATACAGTTACCACCCTGCAGAAATTTAAAATATGTGTTAGTTTGTATTGACGTTTTTTCAAATTGGGTAGAAGCGTTCCCCGCTGCCACAAATACTGCTACGTTCACTGCAAAGAAAATTGTGCAGGAATTTGTGTGCAGATATGGTATCCCTAGGATAATTGAAAGCGATAGGGGTACCCATTTTACAGGTGAAGTCTTTCAGGTTATGTGCAAACTGATGGGAATTAATAGTAAGCTGCATACTCCGTACCGCCCACAGGCGAGTGCGAAGGTGGAAAGAGTAACCAGCAATATTAAGAACAAGTTGCGCAAAGTGATGGCTGAAACTGGATTGTTATGGCCAGAAGCTTTGCCACTTGTATTGTACAGCATCAGAACCACTCCCAGGTCCCCCCTTAACCTATCACCCTTTGAGATTCTTTTTGGTCGACAACCCCATGTAATGATTGACCCCCAGGATGATTTGAAATGAAATAATGAGGTGACTGTAAAATATATGGTTAAGATGAGCCAGCAGTTGAGGAATCAAAACAGAAATCTAAAGCTGGTGATTCCTGACCTACCAAACAGTAATTGTCATGACATTGAACCTGGGGATTATGTAATGATTCGAAATTTTCTACGCTCAGGTTGCCTCATTGACAGGTGGGAAGGACCGTACCAAGTCTTACTAACCAGCACGACAGCATTAAAGGTTGCAGAGAGAGAGACTTGGGTCCACTCGTCCCACTGTAAGAAGGTCGCTGACCCAGAGAGAGCCCGTGACAAAGAACACAGTGTAGAGGAAATCGTATCACTGGAGTGCCTGTTCCGGGAAGGTTGAGAGGCAGGACTGTTGTCACGACACCTGAGCATGGAGAACTACAAGACCAGAGGCGGTTGTCGCACCAAATTTCTTTTTCCTTTTTATTATTTTCTCCATCTCCCATTTCCCTCCTTTCCCCCTTCCTTGCTCCTTTTTCTCTTCCCTTAACAAGATGGACTTACCCCAAGAGACTGCATTCCGGGTTTTCCTGTTGACCCTGTTGTTGACCAGAGCAGTCTGTTTCGGTGAGAGTACCAGAGAGGTCGAGGAAGGATCTGGAATGGGTTCTGATGTCAAGGACGGATTTGTAGAATTCCAAGAGCAACACATCCACCGAGCAAAGGCGAGTATCAGAAAACGATCTGGTAGTCAAGAAACTAGGAGGCACTGTGAAGGGTTATTGGCTGAGGAAAATTGTATTTGTAGAAACTGTGAAAACATAGTTGAGGACGGGTGCATCCAGAGATGTCAGTCCAGCCTTAATATCAACATGGACCGTCATCCATTGAGTGATTATCACTCATTAGTGGGTAAGGTTTTAAACCAAACAGAATGCTGGGTGTGCTCACAAGTACCTCAAGGTCAGAGCAAGTCAGGACTAGTACCGTATCCTTTAACAATAGATGAGGTACTTGAATTACGGGGTGGGAGACCGGTGGACAAGAAATTTAATATTTCTAGGCCCCCTAGTTTGAAGCTCCACCAATAACACGTGGATAGATCCTTAGTATGTTTCAACATTTCCAATTCCCGAAAGCCGGGAAATTGGGAAGTGACATGGAATAACCAAACCATGGCATTTTCACACAGAGCCAACAGAATGCCCGTAGACTCAGAACTTATATGCCAAATAGCCGACGGTGGAAGGTATTTTCGGTACAGGTATACTCTAGGAAGTAGGACCATGCGGGTTGGAGAAGTATCACCAGGGTACTGTGCACATATCATACAGCCTGATACGTGTACTGAACAGATGAGAGAGTTAGGGATAGGATTTTTCACTTGGAAGGTTTGCAATATGGTGATGTCATATTCTGTCCCATATGTCCTCCCCGATGATACATATTTCATATGCGGGAGGAAGGCGTATAAGTGGCTTGCCCCAAACTCAGAGGGATTGTGTTACATTGGAAGAGTGTTGCCAGAAGTTATGACCATAACCCATAATAAGATGAAAGACGTTCACCGCAATGCTCAATCAGAATCAGAATCAGCTTTATTGGCCAGGTGTACTCACGTACACTAGGAATTCTTTGTGGTACAATGCATCGCCAAGCAGCAACATGAAGGGGGAATACATAGCATACGAAGGGGGAAGAACATAGCATACATTACACACAGGGCCGGTGCTAGTGTGTTTGGCGCCCCCCTGCAAATAATAAATTTGCGCCCTCCCATCCGTAAAAAAGGGATAGCGTGCACTGCAAAAAGGGGTGTGGTCACAAAAGGAAGGGGCGTGACCACAATGGTACCCACAAATTAAATTACGCAACACAGTATTACAATCTTATGCACATTAACCCAAATGTAGTGTCCCTGATTCATATTATGCCACATAATAGTGCCCCTTATTCACATTTAAAATCGATGACAGGGCCGGTTCTAGATCTTGAAGAGCTCAGGGCAACAGTTTCCTCTGGCCATGCTCAGAATAAGAACAGTGTGCGCCGAAGGCGCGCGCCAAAAATATAGGGCCACAGAATAGTACCAGTTCACATAACCCCACACAGTAGTGTCCGTTAGTCACATAACCCCGCACAGTAGTGTCCATTAGTCACATTACACCACACAGTAGTGTCCGTTTGTCACATTACACCGCACAGTAGTGTCCGTTAGTCACAAAACCCCGCACAGTAGTGTCCATTAGTCACATTACACCACACAGTAGTGTCCGTTTGTCACATTACACCACACTGTATTGTCCATTAGTCACATTACACTGCACAGCAGCGACCGTCATTCACATTACACCGCACAGCAGTGTCCATTAGTCACATTACACCGCAGTAGTGTCCCGTTAGTCACATTACACCGCACAGTAGTGTACGTTAGTCACATTACACCACACAGTAGTGTCCATTAGTCACATTACACTGCACAGTATCGTCAGTTAGTTCCATTACACCGCACAGTAGTGTCCGTTAGTCACAATACACCGTACAGTAGTACCCTTATACACCTTACGCCATACAGGAGAGCCGCTGTTACACATTATGCCAGAGTAGAGCCCATTATACACATTATGCTAGATACAGCCCATTAAACACATTATGAAGGTCAGTGCGACCCCGCTGTAATAGCGGCCCTCAGCGCAGTTTGCCAGTGGCAGCAAACTGTGCATGTGCAGTGGGTATGAGGCCACACACATTGCGGTCGCTTCCCCAATGGATGCGACCACAATGTGATTGATAGGCGACAGCGTAGCGGAGTTAAGGTGTTGCGGGGGTGACGCCGGTAAAAAAGGGGGCAGGCCGGGACGTCACACACAGCCGCTCCCATATGCAGCCATCTGCGCTCATCTTTGAATAACCCCCTATGCCAGGTACAGCTCTCATTCCCTCCACAGTGCGGCCCAAGTACCTGCAGGAGGTCCCGGCTCTGGCGCTGCTCCTCCTCTCCCTTCTCCGCCTTCTTGCAGGCTCCGTTACTTCAGCGGCTGTAGGATGTCGGCAGTGATGACGGGGGGGGGGTACTAATTACCCAGGCCTGGGACTTATGGAGTGGCCCAGCACAGACCCTGGTCTGCCGCACTCCCACCACCATCCCTCTTTACTGGGCAGCAGCATATTGCTGAGCCTCTGCTTGTTCCTGTATAGGTGGGGAGGGGGGCAGAGGGTGATCACACTGTTCATGTTCCTACACCGAATTTACCCTGCCGGAGGGCTGGCCAGGGGCTCAGGGATCATCAGGCGCCATAAAGATTTAAAAAAAAAAAAAACGTTTTCCATAAGGGGGCGTGGCCACGCCTCCCGCGATTAGGCCACTCCCCCAATACAGTTCGGAACGCGGCGGCAGCAGAGCTGTGTGAGGGGTGAGTCTGCACAGTGCCTGCAGTCTCGGTGGGGAGGAGGAGAGGAGGGAGCCGCGCTACCCACTGCCAGCGCCGCTACCTGTCATCCAGACTGACAGGCGCAGCGGCAGGGTAGCAGAGCAGGGAGAGCGCCTCTTCACCTCAGCGCCTCCCTGCAATGCATACCCTTGCTGAGCGGGTAGCGCCGGCTCTGATTACACACATTACACTATGAGTTGATACTGCACATTGCAACTGTACAATAGACTCAACATATTAGACATATTATACACGTAGGACTAAACACAAAGGCTGCTTGGCAGAGCAGCACCGAGGCAGCCATCCGCAGCGCCAACTAGAACTCAAACAATGCACATAATACAGAAGATTTAAGTATTACATCAAAAGATAAACCACACAGACAATAAAGACAGAAAGCATAATGCAGGGTTGGTGTAAGCATTTTGGGTAATAACCTCCAGGGGTTCCTTACACTCACACTCACTATGAACACATCGTAAAGAGACACCTTATAGATAGGACAGAGCACGCAGCCTCTGATTTAATCCACGAATCCACCGGGATTCAATTCCTACTCGCGTTAGATATCACCCGTTCCGCCAGAGGAATTATAAATTATAGGTATATTCACGCGCTAGCGAACCTAATAGATAATATCACCGAGATGTATGATGACACCTTCAGGTATACAGGGAGGGAGTTGCAAGCTTACAAAATGGAACTGATCCAGCACAGGATGGTTCTAAATTATATCATAGCGGTGACAGGCGGTTACTGTGTCCCCTTGGCAACTCAGTATGGTGTGAAGTGCTGCACGTACATCACAAACAACACTGATGACCCAACCGAGGTCATAGATCAAAAGATGGACGATATCTTGCAATTGAAGTGGGAGTTCCGAAGGAGACACAACCTTACCCTTACTGCTGTGAGTAATGAACTGACCGGCTGGGTCTCATGGTTGAACCCACGCAATTGGTTCTCAGGTTTAGGAGAATGGGCTCAAAATGTTATCGTGAGTGTAGGAAAGTTTCTCCTTTGTATCCTGGGAGTTGTCATAATGATTGGTTTGATATTTAGATGTGTTCGAATTTTAACGCGGCGCAAGCGCGGTACCAAAGTGATGAGTTTGAGGAGCGGGGGCATTGGTACAGCAACTGATTTAATTTATGACCCATCAATAGAGACAATGTTGTGATAAGACGTGATTCCACGGTCCGTTTCTTTCACCCGTTTCTCCTTTGTTTTCCCTCAGCAAAAATACACCCATCCGGAGAAGACTTCAATCAACACCCAAGAATGATTACGAAAATGTTATGCGAATGTATTGTACATATGTGTCTTATCTTCATCTCTACAACCTTCAGGTAGTGACACACATAGTCGACAGGTGATATCCACATATTAGCATTCACATGTGTTCCCCCTCCATGTATCATCAACTAAATGTGCACCCCATTTGTTGGAACAAGAAGCCGAAAAGAGCTCGGTAGTGTTTGTTGGCCCACTTACAGACCCTTAATACGGGATGAGAAGGATTTAATGTATACTTCGCAATACCTCGAAGCTTATCTAGAACATATACGGCACGATAATACATGCCCCTCAGACATGGATTTCATACATACATGCTTTTACTATCCCACTAGGTCATACATTTCTCGCCTACACCTCTCCTCCTACCATCCATTCATCTATGGATAATGTATTGTATATTTTTATCCAACCATATGTAGATATTGTATTGTATATTTTTCTGTTTAATGTTTAGATAGTACAAAACAAAACAGAAAAAGTATTCCCCGTTATGGGCACACACGGACTTATATCAATAACTAATGGTCAAATACCCTTACGATAGATGACCAATGATATTAAAATTTAACTTTTATTATTCTCATTAAAACATAAGCAAAATATTGTGCACGTGTATTAGTTTGTGTGAAAAATATAATAAAGTGAATTAAAAAGCTTTGCCACTGTGTTTAATTCCTTATTCACTGACTTGAATAGTCTTGAACAATGTTACAATGTTTGTTGCAATCTTCAGCTGTTAAGCATATTTAATTGATACTTTTGTATCTCAAGGTTAGTAACTCCTAGAAATAGTTTGATTGTACCACCACTATCCTTGTCGGGTACTGTGCTTACAGTGTGCGCATCACTGGTTCATAATGCACCTTTTATTATGGATAGTTTTATGGTGGACTTTATAGCTTAACAATAATGCCTTTAAGTATCCAACGGCAATAATTATTTCAGGGAGTGTCACCGATGTGTTTCTCTTACTAACACCAGTACAGTGTCACTATGTGAGGGTATATATGACAAAATTGTTCACACTTATTATTGCAGGTTACCCCAACTTTCCGTCTAACCAATATACATTGACTTAGAGAAGTCACACTGTGTCTATGCACTCTATGTGTAATGTGTGAATAGATCACAGTGTTGTATAAGATATGGCACTAAGCTGTGCTTTATTGATGGTATGTCGCAATTATATTTGGCGTATCAAATAAGAAATTTAAGATATAATCATCTGTGACTCTTATTCCATGCACACAAAGAGAAATTTCAGCATCAAATGCCGACACAGTGTGATGTTGGCCACTCTATACCCCCGCACACATATCTGTCTGTACACTTCTGATTTATATCTCCACGATATGACTGCCCTGTATCTCCTTATCGTGTCCATTCAAGGACACAGCTCTAATGTCCTATGGTATCCAATGAATACTTCAGGGAGTGTCACCAAATTTCTTTAGCTTAAATCAGCACAGTATTAATGTATAATGGAGAATATATGATGAAGATAATTCTCACTTATTATCATAAAATGTCCACAATTATCAATCTAACAGATATGTGGTTCACATCCAGGCTTAATGAATCCACATTGAGTCAGTTAAATCTATATGTTTATTGGTTAGTCTATATAGTACTGACGTGTGCTTTACACTTTATTGGTGCTGTGTCACCTTTGTGTTTCACATATCAGATGAAGTGTTTATAATGTTAGTGACCTATAACTTCTGTTTCATAAAGGCACTAGTCATCGGTATCAATTCACATAGAAGGAAAGTTCAGCATCAATTGCTGACATAATATAATGGAGGTTAACCTATATCCCCACACACACAGCACACTGAAGTTATGTCTCCACAGTGTGACTATACTATATTTTGCCGAGGTTACTGCTCACATACGGTGGTGACCGCTAAGGGACCCTCCGCACGTATGTGTCGTCTCCTGTAAAGGCTGGGGGCTATCTCTATCTATGCCTCCCCTCCGCCGCGTATCCCAGCGTGAAGCTGCTAGCCGCGGCTCCCGTCTGGGAGACCACCCGCGTGGCTTGCTCACTGATAGTAATGATGCAGTCTCCGGCTGTGAGATCAGTGGCGTCCGCAGCGGCTACAATAATAGATTACACCTCGGCACTTGGATAAACGGCACTAGGATTGCATGCAACACAATTGGATTAATAAATTACACAGTGGTTAGGCTATTAAAATGACCGGACACATAATGTCTGCGCCCTATCTCCTCCTAACGATCGTTTTGCATTTGCTTAATCATAGGAAACCCGATCTCCGGGTTTGAGAGAACTATATCCCCTGTCTCAGTCTCCTATTCGTCACCAATTTTGATTGACAGATCCAATCACCTATCATCGTTTTTCAAACATTAACATCTGATATTATTCTAATATTTTATTAGTTTATTTTGTGTAATGATCCTCACATCTGGGAAATTGCATTCTCTTTATCTGTAAATTACTTATTCCTAGAGAGAATAGTTTAGTAATATTAAATTTGTAAAAATTACATTTTATATTTTTATCAACATATTATCATGGTACTGCAATTTTCTCATACCTTGGGGATTAAAATTAATAACATTATCTATTGGCTCCAAGGTCCAATTTTCTGAGTTTAAAGATTTTTTGACAAATTGTGGATTGTGATTTTGTTTTTCTTGTTTTTATTTTTTATTTTTTATTAACTTTTTTGACATTATTATTTGCATTCTTCAGCAAATGGTCCTAAACCATAGTTTGTTTCCTTTATCAATTGGCCCATTCTCTAGGGATATAGTTTGTGCAAATTATCATATATTGCAACATTATACTATCTTGCATCATAGTTCTTACATGGATAATTAGAAATCTATGTATGCACTAATAAATAGTCTTGACTATATCCATGTATAATTATTGATTCTAGATGCAGGGTATAGTTTTTTCCCTCAATAGTTGTTCCCTTCTATATCCATTCAGTGGTGATGTAATGAACCTTGTTTCAAAATCTCTTCCACCTTTTGTCCTCTATACTGACCTCCCTTCCATTTCTTAAGGTCACTTGGTACATTTCTAAACAGAAATCTTATTGGGTATCTTGTTAGGCTGTGAGTATCTTCACCCATGGGGTGTCTCCAGAAATCTTAACATTGTAGGATTTCTGGAGACACCCCATGGGTGAAGATGCTCACAGCCTAACAAGATACCCAATAAGATTTCTGTTTAGAAATGTACCAAGTGACCTTAAGAAATGGAAGGGAGCAGACAAACAATTTGGAAGCTGCTCAATCATACCTGGAGATAATTATATATCAGGTGCTGGAAGGGGGAGGGGTCACAGACAAACAAACAAAGAGGAAGGGGAGTGCAAATCCCCACCCCCAAATTCCCTTCCGCACACTGAAAATTACCTGTAACCATCCCTGAATCTATCTGGTAATAAAATTCAGAGAATTCGTCACAAATGTTTGCAAACACATGTTTAGCTGCTGGCCACTTCACGGCTTCTCTGATACAGCAGTCCTAACTACTTGATAGCAGTGCCCACATTGGGCCATGTAATTTGTCACAGTATGCCTCATAATAAAGGCCATTACTAAAACAGTTCCAGACTGAGAGCTAACTTACCAGGGAGCCACCCCCAGGATCTCCCATTGGCACTACAAGGAACATCATGCCTTCCAAATGCTGCTCCCATTCAATGCCTCATGCACACAAGCAGACAAACAATTTGGAAGCTGCTCAATCATACCTGGAGATAATTATATATCAGGTGCTGGAAGGGGGAGGGGTCACAGACAAACAAACAAAGAGGAAGGGGGGTGCAAATCCCCACCCCCAAATTCCCTTCCGCACACTGAAAATGACCTGCAACCATCCCTGAATCTATCTGGTAATAAAATTCAGAGAATTCGTCACAAATGTTTGCAAACACATGTTTAGCTGCTGGCCACTTCACGGCTTCTCTGATACAGCAGTCCTAACTACTTGATAGCAGTGCCCACATTGGGCCATGTAATTTGTCATAGTATGCCTCATAATAAAGGCCATTACTAAAACAGTTCCAGACTGAGAGCTAACTTACCAGGGAGCCACCCCCAGGATCTCCCATTGGCACTACAAGGAACAGCATGCCTTCCAAATGCTGCTCCCATTCAATGCCTCATGCACACAAGCAGACAAACAATTTGGAAGCTGCTCAATCATACCTGGAGATAATTATATATCAGGTGCTGGAAGGGGGAGGGGTCACAGACAAACAAAGAGGAAGGGGGGTGCAAATCCCCACCCCCAAATTCCCTTCCGCACACTGAAAATTACCTGTAACCATCCCTGAATCTATCTGGTAATAAAATTCAGAGAATTCGTCACAAATGTTTGCAAACACATGTTTAGCTGCTGGCCACTTCACTGCTTCTCTGATACAGCAGTCCTAACTACTTGATAGCAGTGCCCACATTGGGCCATGTAATTTGTCACAGTATGCCTCATAATAAAGGCCATTACTAAAACAGTTCCAGACTGAGAGCTAACTTACCAGGGAGCCACCCCCAGGATCTCCCATTGGCACTACAAGGAACAGCATGCCTTCCAAATGCTCCCATTCAATGCCTCATGCACACAAGCAGACAAACAATTTGGAAGCTGCTCAATCATACCTGGAGATAATTATATATCAGGTGCTGGAAGGGGGAGGGGTCACAGACAAACAAAGAGGAAAAGGGGTGCAAATCCCCACCCCCAAATTCCCTTCCGCACACTGAAAATGACCTGTAACCATCCCTGAATCTATCTGGTAATAAAATTCAGAGAATTCGTCACAAATGTTTGCAAACACATGTTTAGCTGCTGGCCACTTCACGGCTTCTCTGATACAGCAGTCCTAACTACTTGATAGCAGTGCCCACACTGGGCCATGTAATTTGTCACAGTATGCCTCATAATAAAGGCCATTACTAAAACAGTTCCAGACTGAGAGCTAACTTACCAGGGAGCCACCCCCAGGATCTCCCATTGGCACTACAAGGAACAGCATGCCTTCCAAATGCTCCCATTCAATGCCTCATGCACACAAGCAGACAAACAATTTGGAAGCTGCTCAATCATACCTGGAGATAATTATATATCAGGTGCTGGAAGGGGGAGGGGTCACAGACAAACAAACAAAGAGGAAGGGGGGTGCAAATCCCCACCCCCAAATTCCCTTCCGCACACTGAAAATGACCTGTAACCATCCCTGAATCTATCTGGTAATAAAATTCAGAGAATTCGTCACAAATGTTTGCAAACACATGTTTAGCTGCTGGCCACTTCACGGCTTCTCTGATACAGCAGTCCTAACTACTTGATAGCAGTGCCCACATTGGGCCATGTAATTTGTCACAGTATGCCTCATAATAAAGGCCATTACTAAAACAGTTCCAGACTGAGAGCTAACTTACCAGGGAGCCACCCCCAGGATCTCCCATTGGCACTACAAGGAACAGCATGCCTTCCAAATGCTGCTCCCATTCAATGCCTCATGCACACAAGCAGACAAACAATTTGGAAGCTGCTCAATCATACCTGGAGATAATTATATATCAGGTGCTGGAAGGGGGAGGGGTCACAGACAAACAAACAAAGAGGAAGGGGGGTGCAAATCCCCACCCCCAAATTCCCTTCCGCACACTGAAAATTACCTGTAACCATCCCTGAATCTATCTGGTATTAAAATTCAGAGAATTCATCACAAATGTTTGCAAACACATGTTTAGCTGCTGGCCACTTCACGGCTTCTCTGATACAGCAGTCCTAACTACTTGATAGCAGTGCCCACATTGGGCCATGTAATTTGTCACAGTATGACTCATAATAAAGGCCATTACTAAAACAGTTCCAGACTGAGAGCTAACTTGCCAGGGAGCCACCCCCAGGATCTCCCATTGGCACTACAAGGAACAGCATGACTTCCAAATGCTGCTCCCATTCAATGCCTCATGCACACAAGCAGACAATTTGGAAGCTGCTCAATCATACCTGGAGATAATTATATATCAGGTGCTGGAAGGGGGAGGGGTCACAGACAAACAAACAAAGAGAAAGGGGGGTGCAAATCCCCACCCCCAAATTCCCTTCCGCACACTGAAAATTACCTGTAACCATCCCTGATTCTATCTGGTAATAAAATTCAGAGAATTCGTCACAAATGTTTGCAAACACATGTTTAGCTGCTGGCCACTTCACGGCTTCTCTGATACAGCAGTCCTAACTACTTGATAGCAGTGCCCACATTGGGCCATGTAATTTGTCACAGTATGCCTCATAATAAAGGCCATTACTAAAACCGTTCCAGACTGAGAGCTAACTTACCAGGGAGCCACCCCCAGGATCTCCCATTGGCACTACAAGGAACAGCATGCCTTCCAAATGCTGCTCCCATTCAATGCCTCATGCACACAAGCAGACAAACAATTTGGAAGCTGCTCAATCATACCTGGAGATAATTATATATCAGGTGCTGGAAGGGGGAGGGGTCACAGACAAACAAACAAAGAGGAAGGGGGGTGCAAATCCCCACCCCCAAATTCCCTTCCGCACACTGAAAATTACCTGTAACCATCCCTGAATCTATCTGGTATTAAAATTCAGAGAATTCATCACAAATGTTTGCAAACACATGTTTAGCTGCTGGCCACTTCACGGCTTCTCTGATACAGCAGTCCTAACTACTTGATAGCAGTGCCCACATTGGGCCATGTAATTTGTCACAGTATGACTCATAATAAAGGCCATTACTAAAACAGTTCCAGACTGAGAGCTAACTTGCCAGGGAGCCACCCCCAGGATCTCCCATTGGCACTACAAGGAACAGCATGACTTCCAAATGCTGCTCCCATTCAATGCCTCATGCACACAAGCAGACAATTTGGAAGCTGCTCAATCATACCTGGAGATAATTATATATCAGGTGCTGGAAGGGGGAGGGGTCACAGACAAACAAACAAAGAGAAAGGGGGGTGCAAATCCCCACCCCCAAATTCCCTTCCGCACACTGAAAATTACCTGTAACCATCCCTGATTCTATCTGGTAATAAAATTCAGAGAATTCGTCACAAATGTTTGCAAACACATGTTTAGCTGCTGGCCACTTCACGGCTTCTCTGATACAGCAGTCCTAACTACTTGATAGCAGTGCCCACATTGGGCCATGTAATTTGTCACAGTATGCCTCATAATAAAGGCCATTACTAAAACCGTTCCAGACTGAGAGCTAACTTACCAGGGAGCCACCCCCAGGATCTCCCATTGGCACTACAAGGAACAGCATGCCTTCCAAATGCTGCTCCCATTCAATGCCTCATGCACACAAGCAGACAAACAATTTGGAAGCTGCTCAATCATACCTGGAGATAATTATATATCAGGTGCTGGAAGGGGGAGGGGTCACAGACAAACAAACAAAGAGGAAGGGGGGTGCAAATCCCCACCCCCAAATTCCCTTCCGCACACTGAAAATTACCTGTAACCATCCCTGAATCTATCTGGTAATAAAATTCAGAGAATTCGTCACAAATGTTTGCAAACACATGTTTAGCTGCTGGCCACTTCACGGCTTCTCTGATACAGCAGTCCTAACTACTTGATAGCAGTGCTCACATTGGGCCATGTAATTTGTCACAGTATGCCTCATAATAAAGGCCATTACTAAAACAGTTCCAGACTGAGAGCTAACTTACCAGGGAGCCACCCCCAGGATCTCCCATTGGCACTACAAGGAACAGCATGCCTTCCAAATGCTGCTCCCATTCAATGCCTCATGCACACAAGCAGACAAACAATTTGGAAGCTGCTCAATCATACTTGGAGATAATTATATATCAGGTGCTGGAAGGGGGAGGGGTCACAGACAAACAAACAAAGAGGAAGGGGGGTGCAAATCCCCACCCCCAAATTCCCTTCCGCACACTGAAAATTACCTGTAACCATCCCTGAATCTATCTGGTATTAAAATTCAGAGAATTCATCACAAATGTTTGCAAACACATGTTTAGCTGCTGGCCACTTCACAGCTTCTCTGATACAGCAGTCCTAACTACTTGATAGCAGTGCCCACATTGGGCCATGTAATTTGTCACAGTATGCCTCATAATAAAGGCCATTACTAAAACAGTTCCAGACTGAGAGCCAACTTACCAGGGAGCCACCCCCAGGATCTCCCATTGGCACTACAAGGAACAGCATGCCTTCCAAATGCTGCTCCCATTCAATGCCTCATGCACACAAGCAGACAATTTGGAAGCTGCTCAATCATACCTGGAGATAATTATATATCAGGTGCTGGAAGGGGGAGGGGTCACAGACAAACAAACAAAGAGGAAGGGGGGTGCAAATCCCCACCCCCAAATTCCCTTCCGCACACTGAAAATTACCTGTAACCATCTCTGAATCTATCTGGTAATAAAATTCAGAGAATTCATCACAAATGTTTGCAAACACATGTTTAGCTGCTGGCCACTTCACGGCTTCTCTGATACAGCAGTCCTAACTACTTGATAGCAGTGCCCACATTGGGCCATGTAATTTGTCACAGTATGCCTCATAATAAAGGCCATTACTAAAACAGTTCCAGACTGAGAGCTAACTTACCAGGGAGCCACCCCCAGGATCTCCCATTGGCACTACAAGGAACAGCATGCCTTCCAAATGCTGCTCCCATTCAATGCCTCATGCACACAAGCAGACAAACAATTTGGAAGCTGCTCAATCATACCTGGAGATAATTATATATCAGGTGCTGGAAGGGGGAGGGGTCACAGACAAACAAACAAAGAGGAAGGGGGGGTGCAAATCCCCACCCCCAAATTCCCTTCCACACACTGAAAATTACCTGTAACCATCCCTGAATCTATCTGGTAATAAAATTCAGAGAATTCGTCACAAATGTTTGCAAACACATGTTTAGCTGCTGGCCACTTCACGGCTTCTCTGATACAGCAGTCCTAACTACTTGATAGCAGTGCCCACATTGGGCCATGTAATTTGTCACAGTATGCTTCATAATAAAGGCCATTACTAAAACAGTTCCAGACTGAGAGCTAACTTACCAGGGAGCCACCCCCAGGATCTCCCATTGGCACTACAAGGAACAGCATGCCTTCCAAATGCTGCTCCCATTCAATGCCTCATGCACACAAGCAGACAAACAATTTGGAAGCTGCTCAATCATACCTGGAGATAATTATATATCAGGTGCTGGAAGGGGGAGGGGTCACAGACAAACAAACAAAGAGGAAGGGGGGTGCAAATCCCCACCCCCAAATTCCCTTCCACACACTGAAAATTACCTGTAACCATCCCTGAATCTATCTGGTAATAAAATTCAGAGAATTCGTCACAAATGTTTGCAAACACATGTTTAGCTGCTGGCCACTTCACGGCTTCTCTGATACAGCAGTCCTAACTACTTGATAGCAGTGCCCACATTGGGCCATGTAATTTGTCACAGTATGCCTCATAATAAAGGCCATTACTAAACGGAAATGGAAGGGAGGTCAGTATAGAGGACAAAAGGTGGAAGAGATTTTGAAACAAGGGCCCTCATTCCGAGTCGTTCGCTCTGTATTTTTCATCGCATCGCAGTGAAATTCCGCTTAGTGCGCATGCGCAATATTCGCACTGCGACTGCGCCAAGTATCTTTGCTATGAAGAAAGTATTTTTACTCACGGCTTTTTCATCGCTCCGGCGATCGTAATGTGATTGACAGGAAATGGGTGTTACTGGGCGGAAACACGGCGTTTTATGGGCGTGTGGCTGAAAACGCTACAGTTTCCGGAAAAAACGCAGGAGTGGCCGGAGAAACGGGGGAGTGGTTGGGCGAACGCTGGGTGTGTTTGTGACGTCAAACCAGGAACGACAAGCACTGAACTGATCGCACAGGCAGAGTAAGTGTGGAGCTACTCTAAAACTGCTAAGTAGTTTGTGATCGCAATATTGCGAATACATCGGTCGCAATTTTAAGATGCTAAGATACACTCCCAGTAGGCGGCGGCTTAGCGTGTGTAACTCTGCTAAATTCGCCTTGCGACCGATCAACTCGGAATGAGGGCCAAGGTTCATTACATCACCACTGAATGGATATAGAAGGGAACAACTATTGAGGGGAAAAAACTATACCCTGCATCTAGAATCAATAATTATACATGGATATAGTCATGACTATTTATTAGTGCATACATAGATGTCTAATTATCCATGTAAGAACTATGATGCAAGATAGTATAATGTTGCAATATATGATAATTTTCACAAACTATATCCCTAGAGAATGGGCCAATTGATAAAGGAAACAAACTATGGTTTAGGACCATTTGCTGAAGAATGCAAATAATAATGTCAAAAAAGTTAATAAAAAATAAAAAATAAAAACAAGAAAAACAAAATCACAATCCACAATTTGTCAAAAAATCTTTAAACTCAGAAAATTGGACCTTGGAGCCAATAGATAATGTTATTAATTGATTTAATCCCCAAGGTATGAGAAAATTGCAGTACCATGATAATATGTTGATAAAAATATAAAATGTAATTTTTACAAATTTAATATTACTAAACTATTCTCTCTAGGAATAAATAATTAACAGATAAAGAGAATGCAATTTCCCAGATGTGAGGATCATTACACAAAATAAACTAATAAAATATTAGAATAATATCAGATGTTAATGTTTGAAAAACGATGATAGGTGATTGGATCTGTCAATCAAAATTGGTGACGAATAGGAGACTGAGACAGGGGATATAGTTCTCTCAAACCCGGAGATCGGGTTTCCTATGATTAAGCAAATGCGAAACGATCGTTAGGAGGAGATCGGGCGCAGACATTGTGTCCGGTCATTTTAATAGCCTAACCACTGTGTAATTTATTAATCCAATTGTGTTGCATGCAATCCTAGTGCCGTTTATCCAAGTGCCGAGGTGTAATCTATTATTGTAGCCGCTGCGGACGCCACTGATCTCACAGCCGGAGACGGCATCATTACTATCAGTGAGCAAGCCCCGCGGGTGGTCTCCCAGACGGGAGCCGCGGCTAGCGGCTTCACGCTGGGATACGCGGCGGAGGGGAGGCATAGATAGAAATAGCCCCCAGCCTTTACAGGAGACGACACATACGTGCAGAGGGTCCCTTAGCGGACACCACCGTATGTGAGCAGTAACCTCGGCAAAATATAGTATAGTCACACTGTGGAGACATAACTTCAGTGTGCTGTGTGTGTGGGGATATAGGTTAACCTCCATTATATTATGTCAGCAATTGATGCTGAACTTTCCTTCTATGTGAATTGATACCGATGACTAGTGCCTTTATGAAACAGAAGTTATAGGTCACTAACATTATAAACACTTCATCTGATATGTGAAACACAAAGGTGACACAGCACCAATAAAGTGTAAAGCACACGTCAGTACTATATAGACTAACCAATAAACATATAGATTTAACTGACTCAATGTGAATTCATTAAGCCTGGACGTGAACCACATATCTGTTAGATTGATAATTGTGGACATTTTAGTATAATAAGTGAGAATTATCTTCATCATATATTTCTCTGAAGTCCTAGTGGATGCTGGGAACTCCGTAAGGACCATGGGGAATAGACGGGCTCCGCAGGAGACTGGGCACTCTAAAAGAAAGATTAGGTACTATCTGGTGTGCACTGGCTCCTCCCTCTATGCCCCTCCTCCAGACCTCAGTTAGATTTCTGTGCCCGGCTGAGCTGGATGCACACTAGGGGCTCTCCTGAGCTCCTAGAAAGAAAGTTTATTTTAGGTTTTTTTATTTTACAGTGAGACCTGCTGGCAACAGGCTCACTGCATGGAGGGACTAAGGGGAGAAGAAGCGAACCTACCTGCTTGCAGCTAGCTTGGGCTTCTTAGGCTACTGGACACCATTAGCTCCAGAGGGATCAACCGCATGGAACTGGCCTTTGTGTTCGTTCCTGGAGCCGCGCCGCCGTCCCCCTTACAGAGCCAGAAGCAAGAAGAGGTCCGGAAAATCGGCGGCAGAAGACATCAGTCTTCACCAAGGTAGCGCACAGCACTGCAGCTGTGCGCCATTGCTCCTCATACACACTTCACACTCCGGTCACTGAGGGTGCAGGGCACTGGGGGGCAATAAAAACACCTTGGCTGGCAAATATATCACAATATATAGCCCCAGAGGCTATATATGTGATAAATACCCCTGCCAGAATCCATAAAAAAGCGGGAAAATAGTCCGCGAAAAAGGGGCGGAGCTATCTCCCTCAGCACACTGGCGCCATTTTCTCTTCACAGTGCAGCTGGAAGACAGCTCCCCAGGCTCTCCCCTGTAGTTTGCAGGCTCAAAGGGTTAAAAAGAGAGGGGGGGCACTAAATTTAGGCGCAATATTGTATATACAAGCAGCTATTGGGAAAAATTCACTCAATATAGTGTTAATCCCTAAATTATATAGCGCTCTGGTGTGTGCTGGCATACTCTCTCTCTGTCTCCCCAAAGGGCTGTGTGGGGTCCTGTCCTCAGTCAGAGCATTCCCTGTGTGTGTGCGGTGTGTCGGTACGGCTGTGTCGACACGTTTGATGAGGAGGCTTATGTGGTGGCAGAGCAGATGCCGATAAATGTGATGTCACCCCCTGTGGGGCCGACACCAGAGTGGATGGATAGGTGGAAGGTATAAACCGACAGTGTCAACTCCTTACATAAAAGGCTGGATGACGTAACAGCTGTGGGATAGCCGGCTTCTCAGTCCGCGCATGCCCAGGCGTCTCAAAGGCCATCAGGGGCTCAAAAACGCCCGCTCCCTCAGATGGCAGACACAGATGTCGACACGGAGTCTGACTCCAGTGTCGACGAGGTTGAGACATATACACAATCCACTAGGAACATCCGTTACATGATCCCGGCAATAAAAAATGTGTTACACATTTCTGACATTAACCCAAGTACCACTAAAAAAGGGTTTTATGTTTGGGGAGAAAAAGCAGGCAGTGTTTTGTTCCCCCATCAAATGAGTGAATGAAGTGTGAAAAAGCGTGGGTTCCCCCGATAAGAAACTGGTAATTTCTAAAAAGTTACTGATGGCGTACCCTTTCCCGCCAGAGGATAAGTTACGCTGGGAGATATCCCCTAGGGTGGATAAGGCGCTCACACGTTTGTCAAAAAAGGTGGCACCACCGTCTTAGGATACGGACACTTTGAAGGTACCTGCTGATAAAAAGCAGGAGGCTATCCTGAAGTCTGTATTTACACACTCAGGTACTAGAATGAGACCTGCAGATAGTGCTGCTGCAGCGTGGTCTGTGACCCTGTCAAACAGGGATACTATTTTGCGAACGCAAGAGCATATTAAAGACGTCGTCTTATATATGAGGGATGCACAGAGGGATATTTTGCCGGCTGGCATCCAGAATTAATGCAATGTCCATTCTGTCAGGAGGGTATTAGAGACCCGACACTGGACAGGTGATGCTGACTTTAAAAGGCACATAGAGCCTTATAAGGGTGAGGAATTGTTTGGGGATGGTCTCTGGGACCTCGTATCCACAGCAACAGCTGGGAAGAAAATTTTTTACCTCAGGTTTCCTCACAGCCTAAGAAAGCACTGTATTATCAGGTGCAGTCCTTTCGGCTTCAGAAAAGCAAGCGGGTCAAAGGCGCTTCCTTTCTGCACAGAGACGAGGGAAGAGGGAAAAAGCTGCACCAGTCAGCCAGTTCCAAGAATCAAAATTCTTCCCCCGCTTCCTCTGAGTCCACCGCATGACGCGGGGGCTCCACAGGCGTAGCCAGGTATGGTGGGGGGCCGTCTCAAAAATTTCAGCGATCAGTGGGCTCACTCACAGGTGGATCCCTGGATCCTTCAAGTAGTATCTCAGGGGTACAAGCTGGAATTCGAGGCGTCTCCCCCCCGCCGTTTCCTCAAATCTGCCTTGCCGACAACTCCCTCAGGCAGGGAGGCTGTGCTAGAGGCAATTCACAAGCTGTATTCCCAGCAGGTGATAGTCAAGGTGCCCCTACTTCAACAAGGACGGGGTTCCTATTCCACACTGTTTGTGGTACCGAAACCGGACGGTTCGGTGAGACCCATTTTAAATTTGAAATCCTTGAACACATACATGAAAAAATTCAAGTTCAAGATGGAATCGCTCAGGGCGGTTATTGCAAGCCTGGAGGAGGGGGATTACATGGTATCCCTGGACATCAAGGATGCTTACCTACATGTCTCCATTTACCATCCTCACCAGGAGTACCTCAGATTTGTGGTACAGGATTGCCATTACCAATTCCAAACACTGCCGTTTGGACTGTCCACGGCACCGAGGGTCTTTACCAAGGTAATGGCAGAAATGATGATACTCCTTCGAAAAAAGGGAGTTTTCATTATCCCGTACTTGGACGATCTCCTTATAAAGGCGAGGTCCAAGGAGCAGTTGTTGGTCGGAGTAGCACTATCTTGGGAAGTGCTACAACAGCACGGATGGATTCTAAACATTCCAAAGTCACAGCTGGTTCCTACCACACGCCTACTGTTCCTGGGGATGGTTCTGGACACAGAACAGAAAAAAGTGTTTCTCCCGCAGGAGAAAGCCAAGGAGCTGTCATCTCTAGTCAGAGACCTCCTGAAACCAAAACAGGTATCGGTGCATCACTGCACATGAGTCCTGGGAAAAATGGTAGCTTCTTACGAAGAAAATTCCATTCGGCAGGTTCCATGCAAGAACCTTTCAGTGGGACCTCTTGGACAAGTGGTCGGGATCGCATCTTCAGATGCATCGGCTGATAACCCTGTCTCCAAGGACCAGGGTATCTCTACTGTGGTGGCTGCAGAGTGCTCATCTTCTAGAGGGCCGCAGATTCGGCATACAGGACTGGGTCCTGGTGACCATAGATGCCAGCCTTCGGGGCTGGGGGGCAGTCACACAGGGAAGAAATTTCCAAGGACTTTGGTCAAGTCAGGAGTCGTCCCTACACAAATATTCTGGAACTGAGGGCCATTTACAATGCCCTAAGTCAGGCAAGACCCCTGCTTCAAAACCAGCCGGTACTGATCCAATCAGATAACATCACGGCAGTCGCCCATGTAAACCGACAGGGCGGCACAAGAAGCAGGATGGCGATGGCAGAAGCCACAAGGATTCTCCGATGGGCGGAAATTCACGTCTTAGCACTGTCAGCAGTGTTCATTCCGGGAGTGGACAACTGGGAAGCAGACTTCCTCAGCAGACACGACCTACACCCGGGAGAGTGGGGACTTCATCCAGAAGTCTTCCAACTGTTGGTAAACCGTTGGGAAAGGCCACAGGTGGACATGATGGCGTCCCGCCTCAACAAAAAGCTAAAGAGATATTGCGCCAGGTCAAGGGACCCTCAGGCGATAGCTGTAGACGCTTTAGTGACACCGTTGGTGTACCAGTCGGTTTATGTGTTCCCTCCTCTGCCTCTCATACCAAAGGTACTGAGAATAATAAGAAGGCGAGGAGTAAGAACGATACTCGTGGTTCCGGATTGGCCAAGAAGAGCTTGGTACCCAGAACTTCAAGAAATGATATCAGAGGACCCATGGCCTCTACCGCTCAGACAGGATCTGCTACAGCAGGGGCCCTGTCTGTTCCAAGACTTACCGCGGCTGCGTTTGACGGCATGGCGGTTGAATTCCGGATCCTAAAGGAAAAGGGCATTCCGGAGGAAGTCATTCCTACGCTAATAAAAGCCAGGAAAGAAGTAACCGCAAACCATTATCACCGTATTTGGCGAAAATATGTTGCGTGGTGTGAGGCCAGGAAGGCCCCTACAGAGGAATTTCCGCTGGGTCGCTTTCTGCACTTCCTACAGTCGGGAGTGACTATGGGCCTAAAATTGGGTTCCATTAAGGTCCAGATTTCGGCTCTGTCGATTTTCTTCCAGAAAGAACTGGCTTCACTGCCTGAAGTTCAGACTTTTGTAAAGGGAGTGTTACATATTCAGCCCCCTTTTGTGCCTCCTGTGGCACCTTGGGATCTCAACGTGGTGTTGAGTTTCCTGAAATCACATTGGTTTGAGCCACTTAAAACTGTGGATCTGAAATATCTCACGTGGAAAGTGGTCATGTTATTGGCTTTGGCTTCGGCCAGGCGGGTGTCAGAATTGGCGGCTTTGTCATGTAAAAGCCCTTATCTGATTTTCCATATGGATAGGGCAGAATTGAGGACTCGTCCCCACTTTCTCCCTAAGGTGGTATCAGCTTTTCACTTGAACCAACCTATTGTAGTGCCTGCGGCTACTAGGGACTTGGAAGATTCCAAGTTACTGGACGTAGTCAGGGCCTTGAAAATTTATGTTTCCAGGACGGCTGGAGTCAGGAAAACCGACTTGCTTTTTATCCTGTATGCACCCAACAAAATAGGTGCTCCTGCTTCTAAGCAGACTATTGCTCGCTGGATTTGTAGCACAATTCAGCTGGCGCATTCTGCGGCTGGATTGCCGCATCCTAAATCAGTAAAAGCCCATTCCACAAGGTAGGTGGGCTCATCTTGGGCGGCTGCCCGAGGGGTCTCGTCTTTACAACTTTGCCGAGCTGCAACTTGGTCAGGGGCAAACACGTTTGCAAAATTCTACAAAATTGATACCCTGGCTGAGGAGGACCTTGAGTTCTCTCATTCGGTGCTGCAGAGTCATCCGCACTCTCCCGGTTGTTTGGGAGCTTTGGTATAATCCCCATGGTCCTTACGGAGTTCCCAGCATCCACTAGGACGTCAGAGAAAATAAGATTTTACTCACCGGTAAATCTATTTCTCGTAGTCCGTAGTGGATGCTGGGCGCCCATCCCAAGTGCGGATTGTCTGCAATACTTGTATATAGTTATTGCCTAACTAAAGGGTTATTGTTGAGCCATCTGTTGAGAGGCTCAGTTATATTTCATACTGTTAACTGGGTATAGTATCACGAGTTATACGGTGTGATTGGTGTGGCTGGTATGAGTCTTACCCGGGATTCAAAATCCTTCCTTATTGTGTCAGCTCTTCCGGGCACAGTATCCTAACTGAGGTCTGGAGGAGGGGCATAGAGGGAGGAGCCAGTGCACACCAGATAGTATCTAATCTTTCTTTTAGAGTGCCCAGTCTCCTGCGGAGCCCGTCTACAGGGGTGTATCTAGCGGTCCGAGCACCCCTGGCAAAGTATAGGACTGGCGCCCCCCATATTTCAAATATGGAAGGCATGTGTGCCAACAAGGGGGCGTGGCCACAGTAAAGTACTCCAAATTCAAATGACACCACACAGTAGTGTCCCTTACTCACATTACACTGCACAGTAATGTAAATTTTTCAAGTTATGCTACACAGCTGTACCCCTTATAGGCATTACGCCACACACTAGAGCCCCTTATTAACATTATGCTACACAGTAATGCCCCTTATTAACATTATGCTACACAGTAGTGCCCCTTACACACTGTGTGTGCCCTCCAGCTCCCGCTGGGATGTTGTCACCTACCTGTTCTTACTTCCCATGCCACTATATATATATATATAATCTGTATACGTATTATCTCTCTCTCTCTATATATATATATATATTATATATATAATATATATATATATATGCACATATACATATACATGTATGCACATATACATGTACATGTACATATACACACATATACATATACATGTATGCAACATATACATGTACATATACACACATACATATGGCCTCAATCCAGCACTCTGGCAATCTGTACTAGTGGAATCGTAGTTCCCCTGGTGCCCTCCTTATGTATATGTACATGTGTGTGTGTATATATATATATATATATATATATATACAGAGCCGGCCCTAACCAATATGATGCCCTAGGCAAGATTTTGGCTGGTGCCCCCTAGCACCACCGCTGGTTCCACCTCTGACCTTGCACCTCTTTCCCAGCACCATCACCCCTCACCCACAGCAGTCCTTATTTTGGTGTTTGTACCCCCATATTTTAAATAGGAACAATTCGCACATTTGGCACACAGCCCAAAAAGGGGTGTGTTTTTACTGGCAAGGGGCATGGCCACACAATAGTAACCCCAATTCCAATTACGCCACACAGTACTGCAACTTTATTCACATTTGATCATGCGATAGTGTCCATAATTCATATTACATCCCACAGCAGTATCACTTTACCTTATAAACGTTACTCCTCACAGTAGAGCCCCTTATTCACATTACATCACACTGAATTGCTCCTTATTCACATTATACCACACAATATTGCTCTTTATTCACATTAGACGACACAGTAATGCCCTTTCTATATGCAACGCCACATAGTAGAGCACCTTATACACATAATGCCACACATTAGTAATGCATTTATACACATAATTCCACACAGTAATGCTTCTTACACATATGAGACACATTATTAATGTCTTTATAAACATAATGCATCTTACACATTATGACAACCTTTATTAATGCCCTTTTACGCATAATGTTCCTTACACATATGCCGCACATTATTAATGCCCTTAAACACATAATGACACACATAGTGCCCCCTACACATTTGCTGCACATTTTTAGTGCCCCCATACACATGATACACATACAGTAGTACCTTGTTACACATATGCCGCAAATTATTAATGCCCTTATACACATAATGATACACATACAGTAGTACCCTGTTACACATATGCCGCACATTATTAATGCCTTTATACACATAATGACACACATAGTGCCCCTTACACATATGTTGCACATTGTTAATGCATTTTTACATGACACACATAATGCTCCTTACACATATTCCGAACACTACTGCACAACCAACCCACTCACATGCACACAGCACTCACTGCCACTAACACTGTCATCTCTGCCTCTGCTTGGATACAGATGTATCCTCATAAATCTTGCCTCAATGCTAACGTCGGGCACATTTTTATGAAAATGCATCTTATTTGCATTGCTATGTGGCTAGGATGCACAAGCAGCTTCTGCTGATTAAAATGATATGCAGCATGCCTATATACTGTGTGAGACTGTGGCTGTATCTGCATATGAAATGCTACATACAGAATATAGGCATGCCGCATATCATTTTAATCAGCAGAAGCTGCTGATGCCCCTAGCAGCCCTTGCTGCAAGCTGTAGTTTAGTTACAGTTTCTATAGCGTATGTGGTGCGCAGTGCCGGACACCGCTGCCAGTAACTGTAGCTGCCGCTGGCGGGTGTCACTGCGGGGGGACACAGGTACAAATTGACTGTTCAAAGCTGCCAGGTGCCCTCCCACGTGAAGGATGCTGTGCTTATTGCCGGGCGTCACTCTGCCCTCTGGCCACGGGTGGCACCGGCGGGTGGCGCCCCTCCTCAGCTGGCACCCCTGGCGAGTGCCATCCTGGCCAATGGGTAGATACGCCCCTGCCCGTCTATTCCCCATGGTCCTTACGGAGTTCCCAGCATCCACTACGGACTACGAGAAATAGATTTACCGGTGAGTAAAATCTTATTTTTCCATTATACATCAATACTGTGCTGATTTAAGCTAAAGAAATTTGGTGACACTCCCTGAAGTATTCATTGGATACCATAGGACATTAGAGCTGTGTCCTTGAATGGACACGATAAGGAGATACAGGGCAGTCATATCGTGGAGATATAAATCAGAAGTGTACAGACAGATATGTGTGCGGGGGTATAGAGTGGCCAACATCACACTGTGTCGGCATTTGATGCTGAAATTTCTCTGTGTGTGCATGGAATAAGTCACAGATGATTATATCTTAAATTTCTTATTTGATACGCCAAATATAATTGCGACATACCATCAATAAAGCACAGCTTAGTGCCATATCTTATACAACACTGTGATCTATTCACACATTACACATAGAGTGCATAGACACAGTGTGACTTCTCTAAGTCAATGTATATTGGTTAGACGGAAAGTTGGGGTAACCTGCAATAATAAGTGTGAACAATTTTGTCATATATACCCTCACATAGTGACACTGTACTGGTGTTAGTAAGTAAGAGAAACACATCGGTGACACTCCCTGAAATAATTATTGCCGTTGGATACTTAAAGGCATTATTGTTAAGCTATAAGGTCCACCATAAAACTATCCATAATAAAAGGTGCATTATGAACCAGTGATGCGCACACTGTAAGCACAGTACCCGACAAGGATAGTGGTGGTACAATCAAACTATTTCTAGGAGTTACTAACCTTGAGATACAAAAGTATCAATTAAATATGCTTAACAGCTGAAGATTGCAACAAACATTGTAACATTGTTCAAGACTATTCAAGTCAGTGAATAAGGAATTAAACACAGTGGCAAAGCTTTTTAATTCACTTTATTATATTTTTCACACAAACTAATACACGTGCACAATATTTTGCTTATGTTTTAATGAGAATAATAAAAGTTAAATTTTAATATCATTGGTCATCTATCGTAAGGGTATTTGACCATTAGTTATTGATATAAGTCCGTGTGTGCCCATAACGGGGAATACTTTTTCTGTTTTGTTTTGTACGTTACGCCATTCCCAGGAGCACCTCCCTTATATAAGTATCTGTATATACATATCAATGAAATAAAGGGGAAAGGACATATATCTATATACAACAAAATCTAAATTTAATTAGAGGGTGTCAGTGCGACCTCTTTTTCTAGTCTAATGTTTAGAAAGTGGCAGTTATTGTTGACTGCCAAAGGGTGGACTGTCAATGTCGAAAAATATTGTAATGCATATGCCTTGTACTAACCCCATGCACATGCCCGCTGCTCGTGCACTCAGTCCGCCGTGCGTGCACATATCAGCAATTTGCGTAGGATCGCTCCGGCAATCATGCGCGTGATATGGGTATTTACGGCGGAGTATTTGAGCACGTAGAGGGTTATTAGAACAATACATATTTAACCCAAATAGTGTACATTTTAGATATAACTCCCTTGCACCACATCAGCGAGTATCAATAGTTTAAACAGTTCCTGGACTAAGAGATTCGCCTTTGCATGATAGGAAGAGTCAGATAAAGGTTGGAAGGTGATGTCTAGTATCCAGCTGTAGGGTATTTTGAGGGTAACATTCCGGTGTTGGTTAGAGAAAGATCGCATGTTCCAGCGTATAGTTATGTGCAGAAGTAGAATATAAATATTAACTGTATTTACTGTATATTATGTATGCGGCGGGAATCCAGAGGATACCACCTACAAGAGCAGTTGGGGAAAGACATCGCCCATCTATTCAAATCAACCTATGACCTCTTCTGTAATGAAAAGACACATCTCTGTGTCCAATGGACAATGAGATTACAGTGACCATTGTATTGTGTATGTAAGTTGTGTATAAAAAGCCCATTGTTGCCTGGCCGGTCAGAAGACTCTGAACGCTTTCTATCTGACTAGCGGAGGACCGGCTGGGTTGCGCTTGCGAACATTCTCGCGTATGTACATTCTCTGTAGCCATTATTCTGTTTAGATTTATCTTGTTAGCCTGTAGTGTATGATTTGTACTGTTTTACCTTTTGGAATAATCCACAGTGGCCTTAGAACCCTGTGGTTTCAACTACAAATCGGTGTTGTGTCTTCACTTTCCTGCAAGGGTTTTAGAGTGTATTTGTCTGTATAAGGTGTATAAGTATTGATAAGGTGTACGCACTGCGGGTACTTTATACCGTCAGCGCTACTTAAGGTTTAAGGTATAACATCGTTGCAGTACTTTGCTGCTAAGGGTTTAAAGTGTAATCAAATCATTACATTGTATCATTAACAAGGTTTAAAGGTTATCAATTGTGTGTGCGTGCGCTGTGTGTACTCTGTACACTCAGCGCGGCGTGTGTACGCCAAGTACGTACCACGTGCAGGACTCTGTACGCAAATAGCGTATAAAGTGCGTAGCACGTGTATTCAGTCTAGCGGCCATAGCGGATCCACGGTAATAGTGTATCTAGAGGTATAGCTTTTCGGTCTAAGGTAATATCGACATTATCACTATCAAATTAATCCACACATTCTCCTGACCATTTTGACACTAAGCATGATATAATAAACTTGTTCCATCCCAATAATACATATATATCTGGTTTTACAATCTATTATATTAATACCATATAATACAAGTCATGTTTTGTCTATGTGTAATTTATGTGTTGTATGAAATGTGTCTGTGTGCATCTTTATGGCGTTTCTCAGTGATTGTCTTTTACCATATATACACCCACGACGCTGCAACACGCACGCTGTGCGACTCTATGCATGATGTACGGTAAAGAAGCATGGTGCATCCATACATGTCAATTGCATCCTTACGCTACCACAGAGAAGCGCCACTGAAGAAGAGAACTGTGGTTTGTATTGTCTTCTTTTTACGACTTCGACAGTCCACCCTTTGATAGTCAACAAAACTATCACATAACTGTCACACTAAACATAATAAAAATATTTCAAACAATAATTGGTGACCTAGACACACGTATGGATGCACCATGCTTCTTTACCATACAACATCCTCCCACTCCTACCGCCAAGATTTTTCACATGCTGCACCACTTCTCTGGAATTCCCTACCTCTCCCCCTCAGACTCTCCACCTCTCTACAAAACTTCAAACGGGCTCTCAAGACCCACTTCTTCACCAAACCCGGTCAAATCTCATCCTAACCCTCTGTTCCACGCTCTCTATGTACCCCATCTGTGTCACCCCTGTCTGTCTACCCCTCCCCTTTAGAATGTAAGCTCTCACGAGCAGGGCCCTCTTCCCTCATGTGCTTATCCTTTCTTACTTTAATAATCTTCAACTGCACCAAATCCAGCAGTCTTCTGCCATCTGATACTTATTCCAGTGTCATCTGCTGATGAAACTATGTTTATTTACCCTGTACTTGTCCTATACTGTCATCAACTGTAAGTTGCTGTTTTCCTGTTTGATTATTTGTTTATGTACTCTGTAATTGGGTGCTGCAGAACCCTTGTGGCGCCATATAAATAAAGGATAATAATAATTTCGCAAATCAGACATTGACTATAGTTGGGGAAGACAGGGAAGAGGACGGGACATCCTCTATATGCGCTCGGAGGTCGTGAGACCACTGGTTGAATGTGGGACAACATTCAACTGATAGAGTATGCTGGGAAAGTCCTATAGCCTATGATGTCTGATCTGAACGATCGTTGCATACATACATCTACCTACATCTTTGTACACTGATGTTCGGATTCGATAGAGGTTTTGCTGGGTAGAAGAAGAAAACACAAACAAGTCGTGAAAGAGACATCTAAAATTTTCATGGTATATATTCCTATCACTACCTGAACATTGTTTCAATTTCTGGATCGTATACTAAATCAGTTTACTCTGGCTTTAAACAAAGTGATAGGCTGATCCTGGGATCCTATAAAGACATCACTCCTTTCTCCAGAACCAGTTCCAGTCCCACGCTCGACTCCTCAGGAAACCTCACAAAGATAGAATGTCCTGAAAAAAAATGTCAACAAAAAAAAAGAAAGATGAACAAAACAACTCTTGCTTATAGCAAATATATTACAACGACTGGTCTTTTGTAATCCTTTAGTACGCTCAGGTAGTGTTCAACTGCGCCACCTCTCAGTCTTCACGGAACAGATTCTCGAGTGATATTTCTGTGATTTCGCTCCCTTTACGAGATCCTTCCGGACTAACGACTTTCTTGCGATGGGAATCGTGGACCTTAGTCTCTCTCTCGGCTACTTTCACTGGTATCGTGCTGTCAACAAAACTTGGTATGGTCCTACCCACCTGTCTAGTAGGCAACCTGAGCGTAAGAATAATCACACAGTCTCTTGGTTCACAATCAAGACAGTTAGTAGTTGGCATATCAGGAATCAACAGTTTCAAGTTCTTTTGCTAAGTTTTCAAATGCCGGCTCATCTTGATAAGGTACTGTACTGTCACCTTATTGGTGTATTTCAGATCATGGTACAGATCGATCATGACATGAGGTTGTCTTCCAAAAAAAACACAAAACAAAAATTTCAAAAAGGGTGATTTGTTAAGTAGGGATCTGGGAGTGGTTCCGATGCTACATAACACTAGTGGCAGTGTCTATGACCACAATAGTCCAGTTTCAGCTATCACTTTGCTCCTACTCCTAGGGATACCATATCTACACACAAATTCCTGCACAATTTTCTTTGCGGTAAACACAGCAGTATTTGTAGCAGCAGGGAATGCCTCTACCCAGTTTGAGAAAACATCAGTGCACATTAATACATAGTTCAAATTCCTACAGGTTGTTAGACCATGTGCCGCCTCAGCAGGCTTGGGAGATAAGCCCTGGGGGCTACTGGCTTACCTTGTCCATCTCTCCAGAGTCCTAAGGACTCCTGACCATACCCCTTCGCCTTCCAGACCTCCTTTTCCTGCATCTTAATTTAATTGTGTGTTTGCAATATAGAGTACCATGAGCATCACTCCAAAAACATCTCTAGAGTCGGTATATATATTGGCTGACATATCTTCTGCCAACTCGCATGCCCTGGTCAGTGAGACCAGCTCAGCGACCAGTGCTGCATGCGGTCTGCCCAAAGGCTTTCAGCTTCTTTAATACCTTGTGGTCATCTACAACAGCATATCCTGTGTATAAGTCACCTGAGTCTGTCTGCGGTAACTACCATCAGTCTAGAAGAAAAAAAAATCAGGTCTGCGTTCACTAACGGGCTGTCACTTATGTCTGGTCTTGTAGTAAAAGTCTGATTCAGATATTCCATACAACCATGCACATCAGTGTCCATACAAAATTTTCCTTCACCAGTATTCCCATCCTCCACCCTTTGTGCATTACAAGGCACATGCAGTAATATACTGGTGTCATCAGTGACAGCTAAATCGTGCTGATGAGACATACCGGGTTCGGGCAGAATTTTGAAGGACCGATACGGCATGTGGTGCATGAACCGTCAAATCGTGTACCAGTACTACGTCCTAAGTATTTGTCCCTTGTCCTACACAACTGCAGTTTATCCTTTGAGACCTTGTGTCCTGTCTGATGAAACAAAAGTTTTTTAGTATCCGCCAGTGAAGACAAAAATGTATCAGAGCACAGTAATAAAGTATCAATACTGATCTCTTATTGGGCTTAAAGGATAGTAAGCAGCTATGCAAGGCCTGGGACAAAATGCTCCATGTATTGTACCCCCTTTGTGAACGCAAAAATGAAGAAGAAACAGTGAAGAAAACAGAATAGAGATTGATGACAGCAAAGTTTGTAGAGGTGGAGAGGATTTTATTAAAATGACAGCTGGATTGGGCACTATGGGGAATTGATTCTTAACTACTTGGTCTACCACACCCTTAAATCTTGTGCTTACTGTGTCACTACTGGGACTACCTCAGCCATCAATCCAGTGTCCTGTCCATCCTAAGTTCATAGGGAACCCGGTATCTGCAAGATAATTTCCTCTACCTGTGATGGACATGAATCTAGAACAGTGGAATGCAACATTAGTCTTTGAGGAGTATCTAACATACCTTGTACTTCCTGAGCGGGAGTACAATATATGTATTTCACATTTCAATTTACACAACAAAATCTCTGTCGATTAAGTTAGTCAGGGGCCACTGCTGCTAGGAGAAAAGAAAAGGGTTTAGCATCATTGAGGCCCAATCGTAACTTCTGCAGGTTTTGTCAAAGGGTAATGTTGCACTTCTCTTGTTACTCCCATTTGCCGAATTAGTGTTTACCTGTGATGTTTTCTTAACTGAGAATTTTTCTAGTACTACAAAAAAAGCTTCTAGGTTATGCAAAGTATGAATTTAATCCTTCTCATCCCGTATTAAGGGTCTGTACATGGTCCAACAAACATTTACTGAGCTTATTTAGGCAAGGGCATTCCTAGCTGCCATTTCGATGACCTATTTCCTAGAAATGAATACTTCTTATGCGATAGTTAAAAAGAAGTACCCTGGGGGTTACCCCTCTCTGTCCGCTTTCCTACTGGGAAATACTAATGTGCGGACAGGATATTCTCCAGTTGTGTTATTACTTTCCTGATTTTTATTTTATTTTTGGGTCTTACTATATATGTACTTGAATGGCACCATACTTACCAGTTCCACTGGTCTCAGCCACTTCCCCTGCAGGCTACTGCTCCTCTTTTACCATTTGGATATTACTCTTCTGAGTGCATGAGAAATGGCCGATACCAAAGTCGGGTCACCATCTCCTCCTGAATAAAAATGTTGACATTCATTAGTACACATTATAGGTTACATTTCTTTTTCATATTTTTATTTTATTTTATTTCTATAGTTTGTATACTGGCTGTAACTGCTTCCACATCCACATATGGCGGTGGTTATGTACTTGCTTTCTCTTTTTATTTCCTCATTGTTGCTACGAATTCAAACAGCTATTATGTTTTCGTTCTTATCTTATATGACTTTGGTTAAACATATTTGTTTTCATACTACCTGCAATACCTCAGGATCAAAACCATCAATCACTGGAAAATGACATTCACTCATTCATCGTCATTTTTACCCAATCATTACAAAAAGCCTCCTTGTACTTGGGTTTTGTTCCACTAGAATCCAGGGTGAGAAACAACTTATCGATCACCCCATCTAGCAGACTTCCACCTGAACTAACTTCCTACACATAATATCCTACACATAACCAGCGGACCCTCTCGGCCCCTGTACTTCAGCCTGAACCCTAGCTGCCGAACGTTTCTCGCTTGTGCCCTTGGCTCCCATCGTGGGCCTTTTAACACGATCCCCAAATGGACAATACGGGCAAACAGTGAAAGTCCTCCGAGTTCTTTCACCAACTCCTTCTCAACCGAGTATGCAACGCCCCACCGACTGATGACACGCGTATATCAGAGAAGACCCTATCAGACCCCTCAGGCACTGGGAGTACGAAATGTATTAACCAAATAATACCACGCCTTTCCAGTGGAGGTTACAGGCCTGCTATTTTTGGGTTTCCATCCACTGGAATTCCGGAAGAGAAACATGCTATCGATCACCCCATCCAGTGAATGTCCACCAAGAATCTTCCTGGGAGAACAGTGAATTTCTTAACTCTTTACACAATCACCTCTGCGTATGCTTACACAGCACGTATGATGATGCAATTTGCGCAAAATGACGTAAAAACCGTATCACATTGTGACGCATATCACATGAGCAGAGGTGCAGTCAAATCGCACGACTCACAAATACTTGTTATTTGTGTGCCTTACGATTACGAAGACAATTTTACTTTTTACAGTAGGCTATGTCTCCCTCACCTGGAGTGTTTTATAAATGTGCTAACTCCACACCTGTCTATATTAACGTGTGGTTGGAGCCACCACGCCACAGCAGCGTCTCCCAGCTGAGTGTCACTCTACGGGATCCCAAATTCCGGGGTTCAATCCACTCACACTTACTTTCAACCCACACGAATTTCTGTACAGAAAAAGTAATAATTTCTCAGTGATTGATAACATCCCCCTAGAGGTATTACACTTCAATTCAATATGGCTATTGACTATAATTTAAATGCTATGATTCAGATTGGATAGCTATCTTGCAGAACCTACAATGATATAAATATACATATTTTATAATAATAATAATAATAATAATAATATAACATATATATATACATATACACATTATTTATTACACTCTATGAAACCCTCACACAGCATATATATTTATACACACATACTGAATGTAGTTTCCACAGCAGCCTAATTTGCATCTCAACAGATGTCCACTTGCTTGCTGTACTCTTGTTCCAGAGTAGTTGAACAAGTTCATTAACATTTCAATTGTTTAGGTCTTGTAACAAGCAGAGTGTCTCATTTTACACACTCCTTATCTTCCAAGTATTAATCTCACTATTAATCTCACTAGGTCTTATTGAAACACTATTTATAATTGAGTATGGCATGGGTTAGTTAAATTCATTGGTAGCTTTTATATATTATTTACCTGTGACAAAGGCTACAGGTTGTTTAACAATGGCCATATAGTCATATAGTTGCCATATAGTATTTGAGGTTGAATAGAGGCAAATTGCCCATCGTGTTCAACCTGTTTTAAGTTGTGATGATTCTACATACGTGCTAAATAATGTTTTATGACTAGTTAGCTACTATAACTCATGTAACCCCCGGATTAACCACATTGATATTTTAAGTATTATAACCTTAGATAGCTTTTTCATTCAGAAATGTATCCATTCCTTTTTTAAATCCAATTACAGAGTCCGCCATTACCACCTTCCCTGGCAAGGAATTCCACATCCTGATTGCCCTAACAGTGAAGAACCCTTTCCTCTGTTGCGTTCGGAACTTTCTCTCCTCCAGTCGCAGCGAGTGCCCACGTGTCCTAAACTGTGTTCTTTTAATAAATAATTCCTCTGATAACTCTTTGTGATGTCCCTTTACATATATGAAGATATTAATAATATCTCCTCTTAGGCGCCTCTTTTCTAGTGTATACATATTCAGCCTAGTAAGTCTTTCCTTATAGTCCAGTCCTTCTAGGCCTTTAATCAATTTAGTAGATCACCTTTGAACACTTTCGAGTTCACTGATGTATTTTTTATCCAATGGTGCCCAAAACTGAACACAATATTCCAGGTGCGGACGTACCAATGCCTTATACAGCGGCATGATTACATCCGAGTCCCTTGTCTCAATTCCCCTTTTTATGCACGCTAGCACCTTACTTGCCTTCTTTACTGCGTTTTGACATTGTGTACGGTTATTAAGCCTATTATCAATGAATACCCCCAAATCTTTTTCCAACTCTGTTTCCCCTAGGTGTTCCCCATTTAATATGTAGGATGCAAATTTGTTTTTAGTCCCAAAATGCAACAGCTGAAAGTCAGCTGTAAGCTAGGTGGGTAGGGAGTGACTTTAAGACCAATGCAGATTGTGCAGCAGTAACTACACTAGACCTAAAATGGCCACTGCTTCTCCCCCTTTCAAGCCATGTGCTTGGACACGAAATGGAGTCCATGCCATGTGGCCAGAATACACAAACACTCTCTTTTGTAACTAGTAAATCCCAAGTTATACAAGCACCGGAAGTCACCCTGATGGACAATTCCCACTGCATGGTAACAAAGTTTCCACATGCTGCTTTTTCAGTGCGAACGAAGCTTTGTTACTTCAGGCCTGAGTTAGCACTATGCGAATAAGACGCAGCATGCTAACCAAGCTATATCCGTACTATGCGAATTAGACGCATGCACCAACTTTTAAATGCTGTTTAAATTTACTTAACAAATAAACAATCCAATCTGAATCAAACACAATATGACTTATTGAACCTCGTTAGCAACAATAAAGAGTACGCTTTAACATTTCTAATATTGTGCATTTTTGTCACACTCACAGGCAACAAAGAAATCTATTGTCCCTTGATTCATATCAGTGCCTTCGACAGTGTAGAGAGAGGACGTGTCTCCGCCCTCAGTGTCCTGCATCAGTTCAGTGTTAGCGTCTTGTGCTGCATCAGTCCAGTCACAGTGGTTGTGTCCTCTGCTGCCATATGTCCAGTGCTCCTGTATAAGTCCAGTCCAGTGGTGCTGTGTTGTGCTGCATCAGTCCAGTGGTGGTGTCTTGTGCTGCATCAGTCCAGTCACAGTGGTGGTGTCCTCTGCTGCCATATGTCCAGTGCTGCTGTATAAGTCCAGTCCACTGAAGGGGTGCTGAGTTGTCCTGCATCAGTCCAGTGGTGGTGTCCCTGTGCTGCTGTAAATGTCCAGTGGTACTGCCGTTTATGTCCATTGATACTGCCATATATGTACAGCGGTACTGCAGTATAAATCCAGTGATCCTGCCGTATAATTCTAGTGGTACTGGCGTATAAATCCAGTCCAGTGATACTGCCGTATATGTCCAGTGATACTGCCGTATAAGTCCAGTGATCCTGCCGTATAATTCCAGTGGTACTGGCGTATAAGTCCAGTGATCCTGCCGTATAATTCCAGTGGTACTGGCGTATAAATCCAGTGATCCTGCCGTATAATTCCAGTGGTCCTGCCGTATAATTCCAGTGATCCAGCCGTATAATTCCAGTGATCCTGCCGTGTAATTCCAGTGATCCTGCTGTATAAATCCAGTGAGCCTGCCATATAATTCCAGTGGTACTGGTGTATAACTCCAGTCCAGTGATACTGCCGTATATGTCCAGTGATACTGCCGTATGTGTCCAGTGGTACTGCCGTATAATTCCAGTGATCCTGCCGTATAATTCCAGCGGTACTGGCGTATAAATCCAGTGATCCTGCCATATAAATCCAGTGGTACTGGTGTATAATTCCAGTGATCCTGACGTATAATTCCAGTGGTACTGGCGTATAAATCCAGTGATCCTGTCGTATAATTCCAGTGGTACTGGCGTATAAGTCCAGTGATCCTGTCGTATAATTCCAGCAGGACTGGCGTATAATTCCAGTGATCCTGCCGTATAATTCCAGTGATCCTGCCGCATAATTCCAGTAATCCTGCCGTATAAATCTAGTGATCCTGCCGTGTAATTCCAGTGATCCTGCTGTATAAATCGAGTGAGCCTGCCATATAATTCCAGTGGTACTGGTGTATAAGTCCAGTCCAGTGATACTGCCGTATATGTCCAGCAGTTCTGCCGTATAAATCCAGTGTACTGCTGTATAATTCCAGTGATCCTGCCATATAATTCCAGTGGTACTGGCGTATAAATCCAGTCCAGTGATACTGCTGTATATGTCCAGTGGAACTGCTGTATAAATCCAGTGGTACTGCCGTATAATTCCAGTGATCCTGCCATTTGTGATTCCGGTGGTACTGGCGTATAAATCCAGTGATCCTGCCATATAATTCCAGTGGTACTGACGTATAATTCCAGTGATCCTGCTGTATAATTCCAGTGGTACTGGCGTATAAATCATGGCCCATCTAGTCTGCTCTTTAAAATCCAGTGATCCTGCCGTATAATTCCATTGATCCTGCCGTATTATTCCAATGATTCTGCCGTATAATTCCAGTGATCCTGCCGTATAATTCCAGTGTTCCTGCTGTATAATTCCAGTGGTACTGACGTATAAATCCAGTCCAGTGAGACTGCCATATTTGTCCAATGGTACTGCCGTATAATTCCAGTGATCCTGCCATATAATTCCAGTGGTACCGGCGTGTAAATCCAGTGATCCTGCCATATAATTCCAGTGGTACTGGCGTATAAATCCAGTGATGATGCTGTATAATTCCAGTCGTACTGGCGTATAAATCCAGTGATCCTGTCGTATAATTCCAGTGGTACTGGCGTATAAAACCAGCGATCCTGCCGTATAATTCCAGTGATCCTGCCGTATAATTCCAGTGATCCTGCCGTATAAATCCACTGATCCTGCCATATAATTCCAATGGTACTGGCGTATAAATCCAGCCAAGTGGTATTGCCGTATAAATCCAGTGGTACCACCGTATAAATCCAGTGGTACTGCCGTATAATTCCAGTGATCCTGCCGTATAATTCCAGTGGTACTGGCGTATAAATCCAGTGATTATGCCATATAATTCCAGTGGTACTGGCGTATAATTCCAGTGATCCTGCCGTATAATTCCAGTGGTACTGGCGTATAAATCCAGTGATTATGCCATATAATTCCAGTGGTACTGGCGTATAATTCCAGTGATCCTGCCGTATAATTCCAGTGGTACTGAAGTATATATCCAGTGATCCTGCTGTATAATTCCAGTGATCCTGCCATATATTTCCAGTGATCCTGCCATATAAATCCAGTGGTACTGGCGTATAAATCCAGTGATCCTGCCATATAATTCCAGTGGTACTGGCGTATAAGTCCAGTGATGATGCCGTATAATTCTAGTGGTACTGGCGTATAAATCCAGTGATGATGCCGTATAATTCCAGTCGTACTGGCGTATAAATCCAGTGATCCTGCCGTATAATTCCAGTGGTACTGGCGTATAAATCCAGTGATCCTGCCGTATAATTCCAGTGGTACTGAAGTATATATCCAGTGATCCTGCTGTATAATTCCAGTGATCCTGCCATATATTTCCAGTGATCCTGCCATATAAATCCAGTGATCCTGCCGAATAATTGCAGTGGTACTGGCGATAAATCCAGTGATCCTGCCATATAATTCCAGTGATACTGCTGTTTTATTCCAGTGTTCCTGCTGCATAATTCCAGTGGTACTGACGTATAAATCCAGTCCAGTGGTACTGCCGTATAATTCCAGTGATCCTGCCATATAATTCCAGCGGTACCGGCGTGTAAATCCAGTGATCCTGCCATATAATTCCAGTGGTACTGGCGTATAAATCCAGTGATGATGCCGTATAATTCCAGTCGTACTGGCGTATAAATCCAGTGATCCTGCCGTATAATTCCAGTGGTACTGGCGTATAAGTCCAGTGATCCTGCCGTATAATTCCAGTGGTACTGGCGTATAAATCCAGTGATCCTGCCATATAAATCCAGTGATCCTGCCGTATAAATCCACTGATCCTGCCATATAATTCCAGTGGTACTGGCGTATAAATCCAGCCAAGTGATATTGCCGTATAAATCCAGTGGTACCGCCGTATAAATCCAGTGGTACTGCCGTATAATTCCAGTGATCCTGCCGTATAATTCCAGTGGTACTGGCATATAAATCCAGTGATCCTGCCATATAATTCCAGTGGTACTGGCGTATAATTCCAGTGATCCTGCCATATAATTCCAGTGGTACTGGCGTATAATTCCAGTGATCCTGCCGTATAATTCCAGTGGTACTGAAGTATATATCCAGTGATCCTGCTGTACAATTCCAGTGATCCTGCCATATATTTCCAGTGATCCTGCCATATAAATCCAGTGGTACTGGCGTATAAATCTAGTGATCCTGCCATATAATTCCAGTGGTACTGGCGTATAAGTCCAGTGATGATGCCGTATAATTCCAGTGGTACTGGCGTATAAGTCCAGTGATGATGCCGTATAATTCCAGTCGTACTGGCGTATAAATCCAGTGATCTTGCCGTATAATTCCAGTGGTACTGGCGTATAAATCCAGTGATCCTGCCATATAATTCCAGTGGTACTGAAGTATATATCCAGTGATCCTGCTGTATAATTCCAGTGATCCTGCTGTATATTTCCAGTGATCCTGCCATATAAATCCAGTGATCCTGCCGTATAATTGCAGTGGTACTGGCGTATAAATCCAGTGATCCTGCCATATAATTCCAGTGATCCTGCTGTTTAATTCCAGTGATCCTGCCATATACTTCCAGTGGTACTTGTGTATAAATCCATTCCAGTGATACTGCTGTATATGTCCAGTGGTACTGCCATATAAGTCCAGTCCAGTGGTGCTGCCATATAAGTTCAGTGGTGCCGTCTTGTGCTGTATATTATTTACTCCAAATAAAGGGGTTATTACTATTTAATCCAAATAATTTTCACAGGGTTTGCCCTGTGTGGTGTAGAGATACGCTCTCCTGTACCGCATTTTGTTATATAACTCCAGAAAAATAATGGAGAACAAAAATTTGGATATAATAGGGAAAGATCAAGAACTACTTCCTCCTAGTACTGAAGATGCTGCCACTAGTCATGACATAGACAATGAAATCCCATCAAGGTCGTCTGCCAATGGCCGATGCCCAATGTGATAGTAGAGGGCATGTAAAATCCAAAAAGCCAAAGTTCAGTAAAAGACCCAAAAAAAGAAATTTAAATGGTCTGAGGAGAAATGTAAACTTGCCAATATGTCATTTACGACACAGAGTGACAAGGAATGGCTAAGGCCCTGGCCTATGTTCATGACTAGTGGTTCAGCTTCACATGACGATGGAAGCCCTCAGCCTCCCGGTAGAAAAATTATAAAAGTTAAGCTGGAAAAGCACAGCAAAAAACTGTGCGTTCTAAGATGGTATCACAAATCCACAAGGAGAGTCCAAGTGTGTCAACGGTTGCGATGCCTGAACTTCCCAACACTGGACGGGAAGAGATGGCTCCTTCCACCATTTGTACGCCCTCTGCAAGTGCTGGAAGTAGCAGTTTCTGATATTCAAATTGAAGATGTCACTGTTGAAGTACACCAGGATGAGGATATGGGTGTTCCTAGCCCTGAGGAGGAAGTTGACAATGAGGATTCTGATGGTGATGTGGTTTGTTTAAATCAGGCACCGGGGGAAACACCTGTTGTCCGTGGGATGAATAAGCCCATTGTGATGCCTGGGCAAAATACCTAAAAAGCCACCTCTTCGGTGTGGAATTATTTCTCCACTAATCCGGACAACAGGTGTCAAGCCGTGTGTTGCATCTGTCACTCTGTAATAAGTAAGGGTAAGGACGTTAATCACCTAGGAACATCCTCCCTTATATGTGACCTGCAGCGCATTCATCAGAAGTCAGTGTCAAGTTGTGAAACTTTGGGTAAGAGCGTAAGCATTCCACTGACACCTAAATCCCTTCTTCCTACTGTACCCAAGTTCCTGCAAGCCACATCACCAACTCCCTCAACGTCAACTTCCTCATCAGTCAGGAACGTTAGTAGTCCTGCAGGCCATGTCACTGGCAAGACTGAGGAGTCCTCTCCTAACCAGGATTCCTCCGGAGGATCCTTGAGTGGTACGCCTGCTGTTGCTGCTGCCGCTGCTGTTGTTGCTGCTGGGAGTGGATCGTCATCCCAGAGGGGAAGACGGAAGACCACTTGTACTACTATAACTAAGCAATTGACTGCCCAACAGTCCTTTGTGAGGAAGATGAAATATGACAGCAGTCATCTTTTGCAAAGCGGATAACTGAGGCCTTGACAGCTTTGTTGGTGTTAGACGTGTGTCCGGTATCCGCCATTAGTTCAGTGGGACTTAGAGAATTATTTGAGGTACTGTGTCCCCGGTACCTGATGCTGCCGGCAAGCATGAAACACCTGGCAACGAAAATGAAACCCCTGGCAATGAGCATGAGTCCCTTGATAACGAGTATGAAACACCTGGCAACAAGCATGTAGGTAAAAATAATAATTAATATATCGGTGGGGGGGGGGGGGGGGCATGCATTGGGGCAATAGAACATCACCACAATGTTGCCAAATAAAGAAAGAACTGAATACTTATTTGGTTTTACCAATAAGTAAAATTTGAGGAAAACAGCTTTCAAGTCTGGGAACACTTCTGTTAAATTAATAAAAGCACATATTTAAAAGAGTACTTTTACAGCTTAAAGACACTAGCTCATTCTGTGTGAGTATATATAGGAGTAGCACAGTGACGTGCGGTGAGGTCAGGGCCTGGGGAGGCACTGCAGCTAACCCCCCCCCCCCCCCCCCCCCCGAAAAAAAAAAAGTGCAGTCCCCCCACACCACTAAAACCAGCACCAGGCAGAACCAGCCAGGGGGGATAATGCCATAGCAGGGGAGACACTCAGTGTGGGGTCCCCCTGCCATGCCATTAAACACCCCCCAAACCAGTCAGCCCAGGGCTGGAATTCCTCGGAAAGTGGGGCCCCCAAAAAATCAAAATGGGGTCCCCCCTCCCGAGCAACAACCAGCACTGGGCTGATAGCCCAGTGCTATGCCCCGCACCCCTGGTGGCGGTGGGTGCGGGGTTCATTGTATGCTAATACTGTTCTTTACAGGTGGCCTACAGATCACAGCAAGCCTGCCCCAGCATGCTGGCACTTGGAGAACCACAAGTGCCAGCATGCCCGGACATAAAGGGCCCGCTGGCACCTGTAGTCCACCTGCAAAGAATAGTAATATTGTTCTTTACAGGTGGCCTACAGGTCCCAGCAAGCCTGCCCCAGCATGCTGGCACTTGGAGAACCACAAGTGCCAGCATGCCCGGACATAAAGGGCCCGCTGGCACCTGTAGTCCACCTGTAAAGAAAATATTGAAAAAAAAACACGACACATTCTTTAAAAAATCCTTTATTAAACTGGGTCTTCACCTGGGGGCGGCGGACTTTAAGCTCTTTTGCATGGCCGCCGCCTTCCCAGGGCTTCCGGCGTCTTCACCTGGGGGGGCGCCACCTCCCCAGGGCTTCTGGGGTCTTCCTCCGGCGTCTTCACCTGGTGGGCGGCGGCTGCTAAGCTCTTTTGCATAGCCGCCGCCCATCCAGGACTTCCACGACGTCTTCATCTGGGAGGCGGCGGCCTTTAAGCTCTTTTGCATGGCCGCCGCCTTCCCAGGACTTCCAGCATCTTCCCCTGGTGGGCGGCGGCTGCTAAGCTCTTTTGCATAGCCGCCGCCCATCCAGGACTTCCACGGCGTCTTCAGTCTTTAGGCGCTCTTCTCCGCTCCTCCTCCGCCGTCGGACTGACAGCCGCTGCCTCGCGCTGACTTATATAAGTCAGTGTGAGGGGGCGGGGCGATGACGCGGCGAGCCATGATTGGCTCGCGGCGGCCATCTTGAATTTCAAAAATGACGCTGAGGCGCCATTTTTGAAATGGGTACCGCTTCCGCTGCCAAACTCTGCACAAGGAGCCTGAAAGCCGCGTCCCGCCGCCTCTCCGCCGCCAGCACCTCCACCGCCCGGCCCGCCGCATAGGTTGAAAGCACGTCCCTGTAGGAAAGCGGCACCACTAATGGTGCCGCTTTCCCATGTTATTTCAATGGGCTTTTCCAGCCCATTGCTAGGCCCCGCCTGCGCCCGCCCCCCGCTCCCCATACCTTTCCCAATCACTACGGGAGGCACCACGATCGGTGCCTCCCAAACTGATTTTAACACATATAATGATAGGTAAAATAATAAAGAAGATACTTATGTGTCATAAGTATCTTCTTTGTATTATTTTACTCATTAATGACAGGGGAGGCACTGCCTCCCCTGCCTCCCCTGACTGCACGTCCCTGGAGTAGCATGATCATCTTGCTGTAATGCGACATGCTCCATGGCATGCCGGGCTGAGACTATTCACAGCTGGCTTTTGCTCAATTCATTTCATTAGGAATTATTGGAGCGATCACTGGCTGCAAATAGTTACAGACCAGCACGCCATGCAGCAAGATGTGTTGCAGCATGCCACATCGCAGCAAAGATGAGCATGGCTACATCTGTATGTGTATACTTTAGAGCAGTGGCTCCCAAACTAGGTTCCATAGCTCACTGGGATCCCACGGGTTGATGATCCAGGACCAAAGAAAATTATTTATGGTCATGGTCTATCAGATCGGCAAAGTCAGTGCTGGTAGCTGCCAATCATAAAATATGTTGGCAAACAGAAGCACAAGCCTGTCCACCACCACATAACTGAGCCTAAGGATGATACAGCAGGTAAGCACTATTTACTGGTTATGAGACTCAGGGTCGACAACAATTAGGTCAACACCCATTGGTCGACAGTGGCTAGATCGACACTAGAAATAGGTCGACATTGCCATTAGGTCGACATGAATAAGGTCGACATGAAAAAATGTCTTCATGAGTTTTTTATGTTTTTTTTGCGTTGTTTTCTCTGTCAAATGACCAGGAACCACAATTAGTGCACCGCGTCCTTTTACATGGGTCGCCATGCTGCGGGCAAGATGCCTTGCTCCACTGCCGCTGCGCTTGGCACAGGTTACCATTCTCAGTCGTAGTCCACGTGGATGTTAGGGTCTCCTGCTCTGTGCTGCCACGTCGTCATGGCAACCGGGAGACAAGTGCTAGCGGAGTAACCTGAGCGTAGCTGATACTCCGGTTCGGGTCTTTTGCTGTGCAGTGGTTACAGGCTCTGTGCACGGCAGGGGATCCGGTGCTGGTTTTTGTGCTCACAGTCTGTGAGGTCTGAGTGGGGCGTGGACAGCACCTGCTATATAAACCCTCTTCTCAGGTTAGGCAGATGCTGCTGAATCTTTGTTGGTTAGTCAGTTCCTGAAAGCTAGCTAGTACTGTGTAAACTTTGTATTTGTTTGTTGCTTACTGCAAATAGGCCTTGGGATTTGGTATTACACTCTGCCAATCCAGACCTAGCAGTAAGACTGGAGTCAGTCGTTTAACCTGCTGGGGTTCTTTTGCTACTCTGTGAACCTAGCAAGTTTGCGGCTGTATTCTCAGACTTGCCTGCCAAAATCCTTTCTCACTGTGCAAGGTGTTCAGGTGTCAGTTTAGTGGCAGTAAGCTGAACCAGTGCACTGCAAGTGAGGACAAGGATTGTGGAGACTCTCCTTGTGTCTATTATTCCATCTCTGACCAAGGAGTTTACTGCCACACCCATTGGTAACCCTTTAGGGTTTTGCTGTTGCCCTTAGCAACAGCATTTCGGGTTCTCTATGTATTAAATCACTACATCTTGCTTCTTTCCATCTGAGCATTCCTAATATTAGGGAGACACCCAGTTTCTTAGCCTTTGGGCTTCTCTGTTCACTTTGTGTTTATTTTGTTACCCTATCACCTTCTGTGTATGTAATGTCATATTCCCCAGTCTGTCTGTGAGTTCATTTGGTTTGCATCCCTCTCCGTTCAGACACCAGTACATTCCTGCTGGCACTGGTGTGCATAACATATTCAGCAGCCTAATACTCCTGTTGAAATTTTGTGGGAATATGGAGCATACCCCTCAAAATACTTTGCAACAGGTGGTCGATCAGGTGCAGGTCCTGACTCGACAATTTAATGATTTGTCCATTAAAATGCACACCTCGCAGGCCGCTGGCGGAGCTCCCGCAGCAGCAGTATCTTCAGGGGTTAAGGAGCCGAAAGTAAATCTCCCGGATCGTTTTTCTGGAGATCGCTCGCAGTTCTTTTGTTTCAAGGAGAGCTGCAAGCTATATTTCCAGCTTAGGCCTCAGTCTTCTGGGTCGGAGATTCAGCGGGTGGGCATAGTGATTTCCTTGCTACAAGGAGACCCACAGGTCTGGGCATATGGGTTGCAGCCTGACTGTCCGTCGCTTAAAAGTGTTGATGTTTTTTTTACGGCACTGGGCATGTTGTATGATGACCCTGACAAGACGGCCTCAGCCGAGGCTCAGATTTCGATCCTTAAGCAAGGGCGAAGGCCAGTTGAGGTTTATTGTACGGAGTTTCGGAGGTTGGCCCATGATACCCAGTGGAATGACCCAGCCCTGAGACACCAGTACCGAAGAGGTCTTTCTAACCAGTTAAAAGACCAACTGGTACAATATCCCTTGCCTGATAGCTTGGATCAGCTCATGCAGTTATCCATTCGGGTGGATAGACGGCTGAGAGAGCGCAGGCTTGAAAGGGAGACCGAGGTTTCCTTCTTTCCCAAGGGAACCTCAGACTCTGAGGAATTTTCCGAGGAGCCTATGCAGATTGGGGCTACCCGCCTCTCCTCGCGTGAGAAGACACGGAGGAGACAGCAGGGGTTATGTTTGTACTGTGGGAATAAAGGTCATGTGGTAGTATCATGCCCAGAAAAGCCGGAAAACTTCAGGGCCTGAGGGTGATGGGAAATATCCTGTCAGGCCAGAAGTCAGAATTTCCCAAGAAGACTTTTATCATTCCGGTGACCTTGAAGATCCTCGGTCAAACTGTCAAGACTGAGGCCTTTGTGGACAGTGGGTACCTATTCAAATGGTGGTGGTAGGGGATTCTATCATCAGGAAGGCAGATAGGGCAATCTGCTACCGGGACCGTGATCGCCGTACAGTCTGTTGTCTCCCGGGTGCTCGGGTACGGCACATCGCGGACCGGGTAGATAGATTGTTGGGAGGGGCTGGCAAAGACCCGGCGGTCTTGGTGCACGTTGGCACCAATGACAAAGTTAGCGGAAGGTGGGATGTCCTTAAGCAAGACTATAGGGACTTAGGAAAGAAACTGAAGGCAAGGACATCTAAGGTAATATTCTCGGAATTATTACCCGTGCCACGCGCTAGTCCAGGGAGGCAGAGGGAGATTAGGGAGGTAAATGTGTGGCTTAGGGATTGGTGCAGGAAAGAGGGGTTTGTGTTCCTGGAACACTGGGCGGACTTCTCAGTCAGGCGCCATCTCTTTTGTCGTGACGGATTGCACCTGACTGAGGAGGGGGCAGCGGTGCTGGGGGGAAGGATGGTTAGAAGGTTGGAGGAGATTTTAAACTAGGAGCCAGGGGGGAGGGTTTAGCTAGAAACTACGGGTCATGCAGTGAGAATAGTGGGGACGGCGGTAGTAAACGAAATGGGGGAGAAGTTGGGGGGAGGGTAAGAGCAGGCAGTAAGGTTACTAACATGGGTACTAAAAGGGATTTTACCAAAGCACTAACCAATGACGATTACAGGTCATCCTTGCCACATAAGGTGAAAGATGTCCCTAACGCAAGGGAAAATACTTATCTTAGTTGTATGTATGTAAACGCCAGAAGCATTACTGGTAAAAAGGGTGAACTAGAAATACTTGCAGCAAGCAAACAGTATGATATTATAGGCATTACTGAAACTTGGTGGGATGAATCTCATGATTGGACAGTCAATCTAGAGGGCTATACACTGTTTAGGAGAGACAGACTAAATAAAAAGGGTGGAGGGGTGTGTCTGTACGTAAAGCCGTTTTTAAAACCTAATATATGGGAAGATCTTCAGGAGGGGACTGTAGACACTGTTGAGACATTATGGGTAGAAATTGCATGCGGGGAAAAAGGAACAAAAAAGTTAGTATTGGGTGTATGCTATAGGCCGCCTGGTATCAACGCATCTGATGATGAATTGTTACTAAAGCAAATTGAAAAAGCAGCAGGAGTAGGAGACATAGTAGTGATGGGAGATTTTAACTATCCAGAGATAAACTGGAAAAACGATTCATGTGATACTGCTAGGGGCAGTATGTTTTTAAACACACTAAATGATAACTACCTAGTCCAACTAATTGAGGAACCAACTAGGTACAATGCAATCTTAGACCTGGTATTAACAAACAATCAGGATTTGGTATCGGGTATTATAGTAGGGGAACCCATAGGAAACAGCGACCACAATATGGTCACATTCAATATCAGTTTCTACAAACAGCCCTATACTGGCTCAACTAGGACTTTAAACTTTAGCAAAGCCAACTTTGAAATGATGAGGGTATTTTTCAGGGATATTGAATGGGAAGGTTTGTTTTTAGGAAAAAATACTACGGAGAAATGGGAGGTACTAAAATTCCTGCTAGCTAAATATACACTCAAATATATTCCTATGAGTAGCAAAAAAGGGAATAAAAATCATAAACCGATGTGGCTTAACAAAAAGATTAAGGAACTTATGGGCAAGAAAAGGCGAGCATTTAAAAAATACAAATCTGACGGGGATGCAGAGTCATTTCAGCACTATAAGGAATGTAACAAAAATTGCAAAAAGGAAATAAGAGCGGCTAAAGTAGAAACTGAAAAACTAGTAGCAAAGGAAAGCAAAGCGAATCCCAAAAAATTCTTTAAATACATTAATAGCAAGAGATTAAAAAAGGAGAGTATAGGCCCTTTGAAAGACAAGTTGGGAGTCTTAAGCAAAAATGATAATGACATAGCGGACACACTAAATGAGTTTTTTTCAACAGTATTCACTAGAGAGGACCCAATTCAGGGACTGACACACAATCTCAATAATGACAATATCACACTAATAGGTACTTATTTAAGCGAGGAAGTAGTCTGTGACCGATTAAAACATTTAAAGATTAATAAATCACCAGGGCCCGATGGTATTCATCCAAGGGTTCTAATGGAGCTTCACTCTGAACTGGCAAAACCGCTATCTTTGATCTTTGAGGATTCAGTTATATCAGGTATGGTTCCCAAAGACTGGCGTATAGCGGAAGTAGTGCCTATATTCAAAAAGGGAAGTAAAGCTGAACCAGGTAATTATAGACCAGTTAGTCTTACATCTATAGTGGGGAAAGTATTGGAAGGTATTCTAAGAGATAGTATTCAGAAGTTCCTTGAAACCAATAAGGTCATTAAAAGGAATCAACATGGGTTTATGAAGGACAGATCCTGTCAAACCAACTTACTTGGCTTTTATGAAACAGTAAGCGCAAACCTAGATCAGGATAAAGACGTGGATGTAATCTTTTTAGACTTTGCCAAAGCGTTCGATACTGTACCACACATGAGACTTATATACAAGAATCAGGGCTAGGAAGCACAATATGCACTTGGGTCAAAAACTGGTTAGATAATAGGAAGCAGCGCGTTGTGGTTAATGGATCTTTTTCAACTTGGACTGAAGTGCTAAGTGGTGTGCCGCAAGGCTCAGTATTAGGACCGCTATTGTTCAATATTTTCATTAACGACCTAACAGAAGGTCTAGAGAGCATGGTGTCAATTTTTGCAGATGATACCAAATTATGTAAGGCTATATAAATACAGAGGAGGATGCCGAGTCTCTTCAGAACGACTTAGTTAAATTAGAAGCATGGGCAGCCAAATGGAGAATGCGCTTCAACACAGACAAGTGTAAGGTAATGCACTGTGGTAACAAGAACAAAAATTACACCTACCTACTAAATGGGGTAAAATTAGGGGATTCTGTACTGGAAAAGGACTTAGGTGTCCTCATAGATAGCAAGCTAAGAAGTAGTATCCAAAGTAGGACTGCAGCAAAGAAGGCTAATAAGATATTAGCATGCATAAAACGGGGTATTGATGCTAGGGACGAGAGTATTATACTCCCGTTATATAAATCACTAGTGAGGCCACACCTTGAATACTGTGTACAGTTCTGGGCACCGTACTACAAAAAGGATATCCTGGAGCTTGAAAAGGTACAGAGGAGGGCGACCAAACTAATTAAGGGCATGGAGACGATGGAATACAAGGAAAGGCTTGAAAGACTAGGCATGTTTACATTGCAAAAGCGGAGACTAAGAGGGGATATGATCAACATCTACAAATATATAAGGGGACAATACACAGAGCTTGCGCGGGACCTGTTTTTGGTTAGATCAACACAGAGGACTCGTGGACACTCGCTCAGGTTAGAGGAGAGGAGATTCCGCACAATACGGCGTAAAGGCTTTTTCGCGGTAAGGACAATACGTGTTTGGAATTCCCTGCCCGAGGGAGTTGTAATGGCGGAGTCTGTCAACACCTCTAAGAATGGGTTAGATAAATTCCTATTGGAAAAGGATATCCAGGGGTATGGTGCATAGTCATGCATTATAGTTACTATAAATAGGGATAAAATGCAATGGCTGACAGCAGCATCAGTCAGAAATTTTAGTCAAATCATCATGCATAGGACACCACAAATAGGTTGAACTCGATGGACAATTGTTTTTTTTCAACCTCAGATACTATGTTACTATGTTACTATGTTTTTATGGACCGCCAATTCGCCCAGAAACACTCTGTTCCCTTAGTACCCTTGGCATCGGAAATTGAGATTTGTGGGTAAAACGGGGAACCATTATCCCAGGGTAAAATTACCTCTTGCACTAGCCAGATTTCTTTGTCTATTGGAGCCACACACTCTGAAAAATTGTCCTTTTATGTGACTGTCTGTACTTTTGCCCCATTGGTGTTGGGGTTACCCTGGTTAAGGGCCCACAATCCTCAATTTGACTGGGTCTCTGGGGAGATTCTTAGTTGGGGTACTGATTGTTTCAGGAGTTGCTTGAGCCTTCCAGTCAGGCTTTCGCAGCTAAGTTTGCCAGGATTGCCAGGATGTTATGCAGATTTTGCGGACGTGTTCTCCAAAAGAGTTGCAGAGGTACTACCTCCCCATCGCCCCTATGACTGTGCCATTGATTTGTTGCCGAATGCTAAGCTTCCCAAGAGCAGGTTGTACTCCCTGTCACGTCCTGAGACTCAGGCTATGGCAGAGTACATTCAGGAGAACTTGGCTAAGGGATTTATCAGACCTTCACAGTCTCCAGTTGGGTCGGGGTTCTTCTTCGTGGGTAAAAAGGACGGTTCGTTGCGACCCTGCATCGACTTCAGGGAATTGAACTGTATCACGATTAAAAACTTATACCCACTGCCTCTCATTTCGGTCTTGTTTGACCAGCTTCGTACTGCCACCATTTTTTCTAAGATTGACCTACGCGGTGCGTACAATCTAATCCGAATAAGAGAGGGGGATGAATGGAAGACTGCCTTTAATACCCACTCAGGGCATTATGAATATTTGGTGATGCCTTTTGGGCTCTGTAATGCCCCGGCAGTCTTCCAGGACTTCATGAACGATGTGCTCAGGGAATATTTGGATAGATTCTTAGTCAGTGGCGTAACTAAAAAAATTTCTCCCCCAAGCCAAAAAATTCTTCGGCGCCCCCCCCCCCCCCCCCTTCATGCTCCATAATTGGGAGCAAGAAAGGGATAAATATGCGCGCGCCGAAGGGACGTGGTTTCGTTGGAATGGGCGTGGTTTCGCATAAAGGGGCGTGGCATTGCAGGAAAAGACTACCTTATACCCCAGTTTTGCAACCTGCACGCCCATACGTTGGCCACCACAGGAAAGAAAAATAATCCTGATTCATGCCCCTTACATTATTTGTCATTTTTCCTCCTTATAGTAATGCCCAGTATACATTATGCCACATACTGCAATTGCCCTTAGACATTATGCCGCACACAATAATGCACATGACACAATATGCACACACTGTAATGCCCCCGACACATTATGCCACACAACGTAATGCCTGTGACACATTATGCCACACACCGTAATGCCTGTGACACATTATGACAGGAATCACAATGCCCGTTATACATTATGCTACACTGCAATGCCCCTGATACATTATAGCACATACAATGTCTGTGACACATTATGACACACACCGCAATGTCCGTGATACATTATGCCACACACTGCAATGCCCGATACATTATAGCACATACAATGCCTGTGACACATTATGCCACACACTGCAATGACCTTGAGACATTATACCACAATGCCCGTGATATAGTATACCATACACCGTAATGCCTGTGACACATACCGCAATGCCCTGCCCGTTATACCCTATGCCACACACCGCAATGCCAGTTATGTATTATGCCACACTGCAATGACCGTGAGACATTATACCACATACCACAATGCCCGTGATATAATATACCACACACCGTAATGCCTGACACATTATGACACACACCGCAATGTCCGTGAAACATTATGCCACACACTGCAATGACCCTGAGACATTATACCACATATCACAATGCCCGCGATATAGTATACCATACACCGTAATGCCTGTGACACATTATGACACACACCGCAATGTCCGTGATACGTTTTGCCACACACCGTAATGCCCATTGCACATTAAGTCCTACAGTAAGGCTTCTAATTACTTTTCAATTACCTGCTCGTTGTCAGGGGTTTCATGCACTGGGTGTCATGCTCGTTGCCAGGGGTTTCATGCTCTTGGTTCCATGCACGGTGCCAGGGGTTTTCATGCTCAGGGTGTCATGCTCGTTGCCAGAGGTTTCATGCACTGGGTGTCATGCTCGTTGCCAGGTGTTTCATGCACTGGGTGTCATGCTCGTTGCCAGGTGTTTCATGCACTGGGTGTCATGCTCGTTGCTAGGAGGTAGTCCTTGTTGCTAGGGCTGTGCTCCCAGTGCCACATATGTCCCCAGTGCCAGATATTCCCCCACGGTGCCAGGTACTCACATGCCCCAGTGCCAAATATAGCCCCCCCCATGTGCCAGGTACACATATACCCCCCCAGTGCCACATATGCCCCCAGTGCCAGATATTCCCCCCCAGTGCCACATATGCCCCCAGTGCCAGATATGCCCCCAGTGCCATATATTCCCCCCCAGTGCCATATATGCCCCCAGTGCCAGATAATCCCCCCCAGTGCCATATATGCCCCCAGTGCCATATATGCCCCCAGTGCCAGATATTCCCCCCGTGCCATATATGCCCCCAGTGCCAGATATTCCCCCCCAGTGCCATATATGCCCCCAGTGCCATATATTCCCCCCCAGTGCCACATATGCCCCCAGTGCCACATATGCCCACAGTGCCATATATTCCCCCCCAGTGCCAAATATGCCCCCAGTGCCAGATATTCCCCCCCAGTGCCATATATGCCCCCAGTGCCAGATATTCCCCCCGTGCCATATATGCCCCCAGTGCCAGATATTCCCCCCCCCCAGTGCCATATATGCCCCCAGTGCCAGATATTCCCCCCCAGTGCCATATATGCCCCCAGTGCCAGATATTCCCCCCCAGTGCCATATATGCCCCCAGTGCCATATATGCCCCCAGTGCCAGATATTCCCCCCCAGTGCCATATATGCCCCCCAGTGCCATATATGCCCCCCAGTGCCAGATATTACCCCCAGTGCCATATATGCCCCCAGTGCCAGATATTCCCCCCCAGTGCCATATATGCCCCAGTGCCAGATATCCCCCCCAGTGCCAGATATCCCCCCCAGTGCCAGATTTTCCCCCCAGTGCCAGATATTCCCCCCCCTACCATATATGCCCCAGTGCCAGATATTCCCCCCCAGTGCCATATATGCCCCCAGTGCCAGATATTCCCCCGTGCCATATATGCCCCAGTGCCAGATATTCCCCCCCAGTGCCATATATGCCCCCGGTGCGATATTCCCCCCCAGTGCCATATATGCCCCCAGTGCCAGATATTCCCCCCCAGTGCCATATATGCCCCAGTGCCAGATATTCCCCCCAGTGCCATATATGCCCCAGTGCCAGATATTCCCCCCAGTGCCAGATATTCCCCCAGTGCCAGATATTCCCCCCCAGTGCCATATATGCCCCAGTGCCAGATATTCCCCCCAGTGCCATATATGCCCCAGTGCCAGATATTCCCCCCCAGTGCCAGATATTCCCCCCCAGTGCCAGATATTCCCCCCCAGTGCCATATATGCCCCAGTGCCAGATATTCCCCCCAGTGCCATATATGCCCCAGTGCCAGATATTCCCCCCGGTGCCATATATGCCCCAGTGCCAGATATTCCCCCCAGTGCCAGATATTCCCCCAGTGCCAGATATTCCCCCCCAGTGCCATATATGCCCCAGTGCCAGATATTCCCCCCAGTGCCAGATATTCCCCCCAGTGCCAGATATTCCCCCCCAGTGCCAGATATTCCCCCCCAGTGCCATATATGCCCCAGTGCCAGATATTCCCCCCAGTGCCATATATGCCCCAGTGCCAGATATTCCCCCCAGTGCCAGATATTCCCCCCCAGTGCCATATATGCCCCCAGTGCCAGATATTCCCCCCCAGTGCCATATATGCCCCAGTGCCAGATATTCCCCCCAGTGCCATATATGCCCCAGTGCCAGATATTCCCCCCAGTGCCAGATATTCCCCCCCAGTGCCATATATGCCCTAGTGCCAGATATCCCCCCCCCCGCTTTTTGGAGGGACACGCTCACCTCTCCTGTGTCATATATGCCCCAGTGCCAGATATTCCCCCCAGTGCCAGATATTCCCCCCCAGTGCCATATATGCCCCCAGTGCCAGATATTCCCCCCCAGTGCCATATATGCCCCAGTGCCAGATATTCCCCCCAGTGCCATATATGCCCCAGTGCCATATATGCCCCAGTGCCAGATATTCCCCCCAGTGCCATATATGCCCCAGTGCCAGATATTCCCCCCAGTGCCAGATATTCCCTCCCAGTGCCATATATGCCCCAGTGCCAGATATTCCCCCCAGTGCCAGATATTCCCCAGTGCCAGATATTCCCCCCCAGTGCCATATATGCCCCCAGTGCCAGATATTCCCCCCCAGTGCCATATATGCCCCAGTGCCAGATATTCCCCCCAGTGCCATATATGCCCCAGTGCCAGATATTCCCCCCAGTGCCAGATATTCCCCCCCAGTGCCATATATGCCCCAGTGCCAGATATTCCCCCCAGTGCCAGATATTCCCCCAGTGCCAGATATTCCCCCCCAGTGCCATATATGCCCCAGTGCCAGATATTCCCCCCAGTGCCATATATGCCCCAGTGCCAGATATTCCCCCCAGTGCCAGATATTCCCCAGTGCCAGATATTCCCCCCAGTGACAGATATTCCCCCCCAGTGCCATATATGCCCCCAGTGCCATATATGCCCCCAGTGCCAGATATTCCCCCCCAGTGCCATATATGCCCCAGTGCCAGATATTCCCCCCCAGTGCCATATATGCCCCCAGTGCCAGATATTCCCCCCCAGTGCCATATATGCCCCAGTGCCAGATATTCCCCCCAGTGCCAGATATTCCCCCCAGTGCCATATATGCCCCAGTGCCAGATATTCCCCCCAGTGCCAGATATTCCCCCCCAGTGCCATATATGCCCTAGTGCCAGATATCCCCCCCCCCCCGCTTTTTGGAGGGACACGGAGGGCACAGCTCACCTCTCCTGTGTCCCTCCTGCTGCATCATCTCCGGCGGCCGCGGGTCTAATAGGGGGAAGTGCCGGTTCGTGAGCCAATTAGAGCTCACGGACGGCACTTTCCCCTATTAGACCCGCGGCCGCCGGAGATGATGCAGCAGGAGGGACACAGGGAGGCGCGCTGTGCCCTCCGTGTCCCTCCAACAAGCGGCGGAGGGAAGGAGACTGCAGACTGACATGCGGACGCTCGTCCGCATGTCAGTCTGCTGTAAATCAGTGGCGCCCCCGCAGCCCCTCGCCCCCAAGCCACCGCGAGGGCTGCGGGGGCAGTAGTTACGCCACTGTTCTTAGTTGTATACTTAGATGACATCCTAATCTTCTCCCATTCCCTGGAGGAACATCGGAAGCATGTACGCTTAGTCCTCCAGAAACTCAGAGACCACCGGCTTGGGGCGAAGCTGGAGAAGTGCGAATTTGAAGTTCAGCAAATCGCATTTCTAGGATATATTATCTCCCCAGAAGGTTTCCAAATGGAGGGTTCCAAGGTACAGGCAGTCCTGGATTGGGTGCAGCCCACTAGTTTGAAAGCGCTTCAGCGTTTTCTGGGTTTTGCGAATTTTTATAGACGATTTATCGCTGGATTTTCGTCTATAGTGGCGCCCTTGGTGGCACTCACTAAGAAAGGGGCGGATGTTGCTCACTGGTCTTGTGAGGCCAAAGCGGCTTTTGCCCGTCTCAAAAGGGCATTTGTCTCGGCCAAGGTGCTGCGACACCCAGATCCAGAGCGTCCTTTTGTGGTGGAGGTGGATGCCTCTGAGATGGGTATTGGGGCAGTGCTCTCTCAGATGGGGGTGTCTGATAATCGCCTTCATCCCTGTGCTTACTTTTCCCGTAAATTTTCGCCTGCTGAGATGAATTATGACGTGGGTAACCGGGAATTGTTGGCTATTAAGGATGCACTCGAGGAGTGGAGACACTGGCTTGAGGGGGCTAAGTTTGTGGTCTCAATTCTCACCGACCATAAGAATTTGGCATATTTAGAGTCAGCGAAGCGCCTCAATGCCAGGCAGGCACGATGGGCTTTGTTTTTTGCTCGCTTTAATTTTTTGATAACATATCGCCCTGGGTCAAAAAACATCAAGGCTGATGCGCTCTCGCTGAGTTTTGCTCCAATCCAGGAGACCACCGAGGAGCCATTGCCCATTGTGTCCCCATCATGTATTAAAGTGGGCATTACCCAGGACCTCTTGTCATTAGTCCTTAGAGCACAGGAGCAGGCTCCTCCAGACCTTCCGGTAGGTCTTTTGTTTGTGCCTCCTAGGTTAAGACAGCGAGTGTTCCTGGAATTCCATGCCAAGAAGTCGGCAGGTCACCCGGGTATTGCCAGAACTCGGGAGTTGCTATCTAGGGCGGTGTGGTGGCCCTCGGTGGCTAGGGATGTGGATCAGTGGGTTCGGGCATGTGACATCTGTGCCCGAAATAAGACTCCTAGAGAGGTTCCTGTTGGCCCATTACATCCACTCTCTATTCCATCTAAGCCATGGACCCACATTTCTTTTTCATCCACTAGGGGTCACTGGAGTACTCTTGGGATATGGACGGGCGTAGCCGAACAAAGGCACTGAATATTTAAATTTAGGACTCTCCCCCCTCCATATCCCCGAGTACCTCAGTGTACTCTCTCAGTGTTTTTTCGGTGCTCACAGCACGAACATCGGCTTGTGGGAAGTGCCCACAGTTGAGATTTTATTTTATTTTTCATTTTACTTTTTATTTTACACTTCCCTTCCCCAGTTTCTTGAAAAACATGGGTCCGGGATGGTGCCGCTGCAAGGCAGCGTATGGCGTGTCGGTCCTCACAAAGAGCACCCTCACAGCCACAGGCGCTGCAAGGCAGCGCATGGCGTGTCGGTCCTCACAAAGAGCACCCTCACAGCCACAGGCAGCCACTGTCTCCTGCAAGCTGGACGGAGCTTACAGAAGAAGCCCCGTCACAGCCAGGAATAAGCAAAGAGCTGGACGGAGCTTACAGGAAGAAGCCCCGTCACAGCCAAGATGAGATATCTGACAGAGAAGCTGGACGGAGCTTACAGAGAGAAGCCCCGTCACAGCCAGGATGAGAAGCTGGACGGAGCTTACAGAGAGAAGCCCCGTCACAGCCAGGATGAAAGTCCGTCACATGAGACGGAGCTTACAGGAGGCACAAGGTATGGTGGGGGGTCAGGGCGGTCAGCTCACGCTGCCGCCCTGCTGTGTGGGAAGTGTGATTTTACTGTTGCCCGCCGCTGAAGCCGCCGCTGAAGGTGTCCCGCTGAATTAAGCTAGAAACAGCGCTGAGCGGCCGCACGTCACTCAGAGACGCCGGCCGCTCTCCCAGCGCTGATTACCCGGCACCACTGTAAGGCGCCGCCGAGAGAGAGAAAGTGTTCTAACAGAGCGGCCGCACGTCACTCACAGACGCCGGCCGCTCTTCCAGTGAGGACACCGCACGCCGCTGATGCCTGGCCACTGCTGTATGAAGGGGCCGCCCGCTCTTTCAGACGGCTCCCCGGCGCTATACACAGCGCTCCCTACTCTCCCTGCACTCGCTCCCGTACGCTACAGGTAACACTACCTCACAAGCAGCGCAGCTGCAGGGGGGGTGAGGGGGAGTAATGCCCATAGCAGCAGCACCATATAGCAAGGCTGCATGGGTTAAGAATAGGCTGGTCAGCATTTTAAACAGTAAGGAATAGGCTATCAGTGTCATAACCTATTGCATTTTTTTTTTTTTTTTTTTTTTTAACCATGTTTTCTGGTATTTTCTGTTAAGGCTGCAAGATAATACAAAATTCACTGCAGGCACTGTTCATATTAATGAAGCCTAACTAAATGCATGTATTTTACTGTATCCTAGACCTGTGTTATCACTGTATAATAGGCTATTAAGCCTATATTAACTGTATAATAGGCTATTAAGCCTATATTAACACTGCAGCAGGTAACCTGTACTGTGATTTTTTGTGAAAGCATGGCATGACGGCCATTTTTAATCATTGCTGGTTTTCCAGCTTATAATTCCAGAACATTCCGGCCATACACCTCTACTCCACAAGGAGGCGCAGGGGTGTTAGTGGGAATTTTTGGCTGTATTTCTACATAATTCTAGAACATTCCTGCCCTACATCTCTAAGCCACCAGAGGAGCAGGGGGGTTAGTAGGAATTTGGTTCGGGTTTCATATGCCCATGTGAACTGTTTTCACATAAAGAATACTCTGGTTTCTCTTCACATCGAATAAATCTTTCGTTTTTTACTAAAGTTTCAGTAGAGAGAAACAACCATGAGTTTAATATGTTCAGCAATAGCATATATATATATGACACATAATAACGTCAATAAGTCGTGCAAGTGTCTGTCTGTTGCCTATTGTGGTGTCTGTCTACATAGCGAGTAAGGCTCTAGCGCAGACTAAAAATAATTTTTAAAAATCTTACGTTGGCAATTCAAATTAAAAGAGCGGTAACATCGGAGTCTCGGAAGTGATTCCGCCAGCTCTAACAAAAGACAGTCTTTCCAAACAATTTCCCTTTGGGTACCAGAGTGTTTATTTCACTGGTCTTATAATTTAATGCACGATTTTATGTCAAATCTCACACCGATAACTACAAGTGAGAAGGGTACATTAGTCCAGCACTCAGATAGTGCGGGGTTTTTGACAACATACATAATCGGTTCCAAAATGACGCAATCCGCTATTGGTAAATGCGTTTCTGTCAAACTTTATAAAAACCCAGGATACATTTGGGTTAATATAATCTATGTATGAAACAATGACGATCACTGTTAAAACAAGCTGCAAAGGATATCTGTAATGCTTCTGCTAACGCCGGTTACTTTCATCATCGCTAGTTAAGCGCGACAAGGCCAGAGCTGGGTTGCTCCTAAATTTGATATTCAGATATCAAAACGCAAATACTTGTAACGGCGTTTGAGCTCGTTGCTCCTAAATTTGATATTCAGATATCAGAACGCAAATACTTGTAACGGCGTTTGAGCTGGTTGCTCCTAAATTTGATATTCAGATATCAAAACGCAAATACTTGTAACGGCGTTTTATCCCTTTATAAGCGGTGGTACAAAACAGTCACGCCTTGTAATGACAGGACGCTACAGTCAGCAAGCCAGTGGTTTCATGACCTCTTTTCCAATTGTGGAAGCGCGTCTTTACATGTTACATTTGCGAGATTTCCAGACATGCATGTCTCAGCTATTTACAGATTAAAGGACAAAACTGCCTCTGTGGAACGGTTTGGCAGGTTGCCATTTAGTCTTGCCTGGTTTTCAGCTGTCTTTATAATCCAGGCAGTAGTACTCCAACAGAGTCAGAGTTACTTATTCCCCTCTGTTTGAGCAAAACCAAACAGCTCCGTTGCAATTTCAATCAGCAAGTCACTTACTACAGTGGGAAAATGGATTTTCTGCGGTTAGTATTTGCTTATTGGAGCCACAAGATTACATAATTGCATTTGATCTTCACAATGCGTATTTACCCATTCCGGTTTGTTCATCACAGGTTCTAGCGTTTGCAAATCGCCACAACCATTAACCATTTCAGGTCTACCGTTGCTTATCGCCTCGGGTATTTACCAAAGTGAGGTTGGGGATGATAGCTCATCTCACAGAAGAACTCTGTCTCAACAGAGTTTCTCTATCTTAGCTGATCTGCTCATAAGAACTTTGTTTCAACAAAGTTCCTCGAACTTGCGCTACTAAGGTATACTGCGGTAGCAGATCAAGTTCGAAAACATTCGCATCTAATTCCGTCTAAACGATGTCAATTCCTAGGTAAGATTATAAATATGGTAAATCAAAGACTTTTACCTACTACACCAGCAAGAACAAATGTACATCTAGTAATTAGTGCAAAACACGCACACTAGCGGTACATTGGTGTATTCACCTATTAAGAATAAAGATGTGTTTTTAATTTAGTTCGCCACCCTTCACTCGCGTTTCCCACAGAGGAACAAGGGTGCATATACTCGGGACGAGAGTCGCAGAGGGTCAGGATTTGTAGTTAAACAAGATCAGCGACAAAGGTTCTAAAATGGATCACGACAGATTGCTGTCGATAAATGTCCTGGAACTCCGTGCATTTTACAATGCAATACATGCTTCGCTTTCAGTCTGACCAGGGGCAGTCAGACAAGGCAACGGCAGTTGCATACACAACAACCAGGGAGAACCAAGAAGCCGCATGGCAATGCGGCAGGTAACTCAAATCCTCAATGGCTCAGAACACCATTATGTGCAAATGTCAAGAGATCATTCCGTGAGTGGACATCTGTTCCGTGAGTGGACATCTGTTAGACAGATGTTCTCACCCGTCAGGATTTGGATCCTGAAAACTGGACATTAATTCCAGAGGTGTTTCATATGTGAGTCCACAGAAGGGGGTTACCCTCAGGTATACATGATGGCATCTCGCCACAATTACAAAAGCTCAGTATGTGTACAAAACAACAGATCACAAGGGCAGTGGTGGTGGAGTCTCTCACATTCATGTGGTCATTCAGCATCGGGTATCTGGCTCCACCATTTTCCGCTGCTCTCTCCGTTGCAAAAACGGATCATAAGACAGTTCGTCACAGTCATACTGGTGGTATCTCATGGGTTTCGGAGAAGTTTGCTTCTCGAATTTCCAAGGAATACTTGCACACGATCTTGGCCGCTCATAATACGTCCAACCTGTTACATCAGGGAACGTTCTTTTACCCATAGTTACCTATGTACCTATTCCCTAGGTACCGCAGCTGCGGTTGACGGGGTGAGGGTTCAGACCGCCCTCTTAAGAAATAGAGCATTACAGTATCGGTTATACCAACCATGTTACGAGCTAGTAAGCCGCTTAAGACAGCTCATTATTACAAAATTTCATGTGATTACATAGGTGGTAAACCTCGGAAGTATCCGACATCATCCTTCAAGTTACCCGTATTCTGATAAACGGGGTGGGATGGAAAACTGCGTTTATCTGCACTAAGGGTGCAGGTATCTGTATGGTAAACTTATTTTCAAAGACGTTTGCCTCTATTTGCGTCTGTACACATCTTTCTACAAGGTGTCATCAAAGTTCAGACTCTAGTTATCCCACCTACAACACCAGGTGGCTTGAGGTTGGGTTCAGATTTCTTACAGTTTTCATATTTTGAACCCTTACAACAAATGGGGATTAAGTTTCTCACTTTGGAAAACATTTTTCTTCTAGCCTTGGCTTCGGCAAGGGTGCTTCGGCAAGGGTTTTGTTTTCATATTTGGGTGCCTTGTATTCCAAGCCACCGTATTTGAGTTTTCTCATGACAAAGCAGATCTTCGGACGAATTCCGCTTTCGTATTCTTCACATCAATATACCAATAGTGGTTCCTGTGTGGACAGCACATTCTAGAATTCTGAATGTGGTACACGCATTACGCGTTTATATATGTCCCGAACGTCTACAGTACGTGATATGAATACGTTGTTTGTTCTCTATGATACTGCCAACTGGGGTTAGCCAGTTTCTCAGCAGACATTATCCAGTTGGATAATAATAATGACTACAAGTCAGGCTTACTTTAAGGCTAGGTTACAATCGCCTACGTCAGTAATAGCTCATCCCACAGGTTCTGTGGGAATGTCAGACCCAGCGGGTCGTGGAGCGTCTACGACGCGGCTACATAGCCTTCAGTGCACCACGTTTGTGCACGTTTACACGTTCTGAATGGTGGCGCCATCAGCATCTAGCTTTGGGCTGCCTACTGTTACAAGTATCAAACAGCTCTCCCGCCCACGAGGGAAGCTTTGGTACGTCCCAAGAGTACTCCAGTGACCCCTAGTGGATGAAAAAGAAAATAGGATTTTGGTACTTACCAGGTAAATCCTTTTCTTTGAATCCATAGGGGGCACTGGACGCCCACCCAGAGCAGTTTTACCTGGGTTGTTTTAAGCTCAAGGGAGCTTAGGGTAACAAGTTTTACTTGATTGATATTAAGCTCAGAGGAGCTTATGGTAACACATTTTCACCGATGGGTTCAAATTATAAAGTTCTATCGGTTATGGTGTCAACTGTTTAGTTGACAGTAAGGTTATGGGTCAACATGGTTGTTGTCCGTTATGTTATAGGTATTCTCCATTGTCAACCTCTCTATATAGTTCCTGTTCGCTCAGTAAAAAACACTGAGAGAGTACACTGAGGTACTCGGGGATATGGAGGGGGGAGAGTCCTAAATTTAAATATTCAGTGCCTTTGTTCGGCTACGCCCGTCCATATCCCAAGAGTACTCCAGTGCCCCCTATGGATTCAAAGAAAAGGATTTACCTGGTAAGTACCAAAATCCTATTTTCAATGGATTTTGTGGTGGACTTGCCCAAATCCTCGGGGATGACAGCCATCTGGGTTGTCGTTGACAGATTTTCGAAGATGGCGCACTTCGTTCCATTGGTTGGGCTGCCATCGGCCAGACGCCTGTCTGAATTATTTATGCTGCATGTTGTGCGCCTCCACGGGTTGCCACTTGATGTTGTCTCTGACCGCGGATCACAGTTTGTGGCCAAATTCTGGAGGGCATTTTGTTCCGATCTCCAGATTTCTGTCAGCTTGTCATCAGGCTACCATCCGCAGTCTAATGGGCAGACTGAAAGGGTGAACCAGTCCTTGGAGCAGTTCCTCAGGTGTTATGTCTCCAAGTGTCATACTGACTGGGTTGCTCATCTGTCCATGGCGGAGTTTGCCTATAACAACGCGGCTCACTCTGCTACAGGGATCTCTCCCTTCCTTTGTGTGGTTGGGCATCATCCTAAGGCCAATTCTTTTGACCCCCTGGACTCCACGCCTGGTGGTTCCTCTGTGGTTTCGGTCCTTAGAGGTATTTGGAGGAAAGTGAAGAAAGCCCTTGTGTCTGTGTCATTAGTGACCAAAAGGGTTTTTGATAAGCGGAAAAGACCCTGCAGCTTCAAATTAGGGGACTTCGTCTGGTTGTCTACCAAGAATTTGAAGTTGAGACAGCCATCTCATAAGTTAGGCCCTCGGTTCATCGGTCCTTATAAGATTACTAGGGTTATCAATCCGGTGGCATTTCAGTTAGATCTACCCCGTTCTTTGGGTATCAATAAAACATTTCATTGTTCCCTTTTAAAACGGGCGATTAGTAATCCTTCTTCCAGTGGAAAACCTTCCCCTCTTCTGATACGTGGCCAGAGGGAGTTTGTTGTTGAAAGGATTCTTGACTCCAAGATGGTTCGGGTCGGCTGTCATTTTTGGTGCACTGGAAGGGGTATGGCCCGGAGGAGCGGTCGTGGGTGCGCAGTTGTGATCTTCATGCCCCCAGACTGTTACGCTCTTTCTTCTCGCAGTTCCCCGATAAACCCGGTAGTAGGGGTTCTTTGACCCCTCGTCAGAGGGGGGGTACTGTTAGGGTCTCCTGCTCTGTGCTACCACGTCGTCATGGCAACCGGGAGACAAGTGCTAGCGGAGTAACCTGAACGTAGCTGATACTCCGGTTCGGGTCTTTTGCTGTGCAGTGGTTACAGGCTCTGTGCACGGCAGGGGATCCGGATGCTGGTTTTTGTGCTCACAGTCTGTGAGGTCTGAGTGATGCGTGGACAGCACCTGCTATATAAACCCTCTTCTCAGGTTAGGTAGATGCTGCTGAATCTTTGTTGGTTAGTCAGTTCCTGAAAGCTAGCTAGTACTGTGTAAACTTTGTATTTGTTTGTTGCTTACTGCAAATAGGCCTTGGGATTTTGTATTACACTCTGCCAATCCAGACCTAGCAGTAAGACTGGAGTCAGTCGTTTAACCTGCTGGGGTTCTTTTGCTACTCTGTGAACCTAGCAAGTTTGCGGCTGTATTCTCAGACTTGCCTGCCAAAATCCTTTCTCACTGTGCAAGGTGTTCAGGTGTCAGTTTAGTGGCAGTAAGCTGAACCAGTGCACTGCAAGTGAGGACAAGGATTGTGGAGACTCTCCTTGTGTCTATTATTCCATCTCTGACCAAGGAGTTTACTGCCACACCCGTTGGTAACCCTTTAGGGTTTTGCTGTTGCCCTTAGCAACAGCATTTCGGGTTCTCTACGTATTAAATCACTACACCTTGCTTCTTTCCATCTGAGCATTCCTAATATTAGGGAGAAACCCAGTTTCTTAGCCTTTGGGCTTCTCTGTTCACTTTGTGTTTATTTTGTTACCCGATCACCTTCTGTGTATGTAATGTCATATTCCCCAGTCTGTCTGTGAGTTCATTTGTTTTGCAGCCCTCACCGTTCAGACACCAGTACATTCCTGCTGGCACTGGTGTGCATAACAGTGGATCATAAAGTATGAAAAAGTCCCCCCCCCAAAAAAAAAAAAATGTAAAAAACTCATGTCAACCTTTTTTCATGTTGACCTTGTTCATGTCGACCTAATGGCCATGTCGACCTATTTCTAGCATTGACCTAGCCACTGTCGACCAATGGGTGTCGACCCAGAGTCCTATTTAGGTAATAATTTTTACTGAATTTCTCGATAAGAAACTTTTGACCTGGTGGTGCTGTAGAAGAAAATGCTGAAACGCCGTGATTCAAGGAAGTTTACTCAAGGAAGTTCACTGCTTTAGAGCAATGAGATAGATGGCTGTTTTAATGGTCCAATCAGCCACAATGCTCTATTGCAATAGTCTTATCACAGTTCTCCTTACATAATACATTCTTACATTTTTACAACTGTGCCGCTTTCAGACACTTTATTGACTGTTTTTCCTGTATGAAATATTAATGTGAAGAAGAGAAAATATTTAAATGATTTCCAAATCTTGAGGGCAGATCTCTTTAGAATGCTTTCTTTGGACTCTGCAATGTTTTTCTTTGGTATTCATGCTGTGGTCAGTGCAGATCATCAGAATATTTAGCAGAGGCAGTGAGACTTGCGCATTTCCTATAGATTTCCCATAGGGAGGCCTCCACACCCTCCGCTCTGTGTTCTAGGTAATGCATGTTAAACACAGAGGCTTTTTCTGCTGACTTCAAATGTGCTGCTACTTTGTTTTAAAGAATATTTAATCCAACCATGTGTTTCTGATCAGTTCCAGTTCTCCATAAGTAAAATATCTACTTATATGTCTGCTTCGTATGCTGACTCAATTAGATGGCCATTGATAACATAAAGATGTACGCATTCATGATGAATTAATAAATTAGCTAAACAAATAGATCAATAGCTTTGGTTATTTTCACTGGGATGGAAAACAGAAATCATATTTTGGAAAATCAAATTCACATTTTAAATTGGAGGGCTACAGAGACAGTCCATACAGTATACACATAATATAGTCACTATCAAGACTAGATTAATTTATGAATCCTTCTACCAGCCAACACCAAAACCAGATTGAGAACTAGTGGGGTCCTCAGTTGGCATCTTACCACTTTTAGGCCCACCACCTTCTCTGTGTCATTACACATGACCCCTACCAGCACTGTGTTCCCATTGTCACTTAGCCACTTGCCTGGCATGGTTGCATCAGATACGACCATGCCTGTAAGTGCTTTATCTGACCTGGTCGTACATGATGCGACCAGTCAGATAAACTGTGTTAGCCGTGGCAGGGAAGAGAAACTTCCCTCTGCTGCTGCTGTCAGAGGGACCAAAAGGTCCCTCTGCCTTCCAACACCCAGCCCCCAGTGTTGCCATGCTGCCAATCATTGCTGATCGGTCAGCATGGCAGGATTACCCCACCCCCAGCAGCTGCAGACAATAGCAGCCACTGGTAAGTGTAAAGCAATCCCCCCCCCCCAAGCCCCCCTACCCCTCCCCCCGTGTATCTGGCAGCTGTCCAAGCTCTAAAAGCTAAAGTCACAATGTTACCGATGTTCCAATGGTCATTATGACCCCGATCGATGTTCTGATATTTTTTGGGGGGATATTTAAAAAAATACGAAGTCCTGAGTGACGAAACAGGTAGAGGCGTGGCCTAGCAGGAGGATCATTGTGCAGCCGAGAAGCACCTTTCACAGACGGTGAAGTCCGGTATTGATCTTGCACTTGTTATACTTATGGTGGTTTATACCGCCGCTTGTGGTACGTGTTCTTACCTCATGTGTGTCGGTTTTGCTGTAATAAACTACAATTTTAAAACTGATATGCACTATGGAGCGCTCCTTTTCTTCCATTTAATTACAGAATTCATTACCAACTGTGGGTATTGGTGTCCAGTGGAGCTGCCGAAATCTTGGTGCTTAAGGGGATACTGTATATTGGAATCCATTTGAAAGTGTGGACATTCTCCTTTTTTACAGCTGAAACTGGGACTTGTGGTTCCACAGTAAAACACTTGCAAAGAGGACTGGTATTTGCGCATAAACTGTTTTCTGTTGTACATTACTTATATATTTTATTACTAAAATCATTTTGCATAAGGTTAAATTCATGTTCTTCACCTAATTCACTCATAAAAAACCCCAAGAATTTCTGAGCAGTTTTTTTGGGGGAAAAATCGTCAGTTAAGTGGTTAATTGAGGTAAATTGCACAAAACCCAGCTGCTAATTACATTGCACAGATTACACTGTTGGACAGCTTGCACAAACGTTACTATTTTAAAGTCTTCCCTATATGTGGATCCCCTTGCCAGCTACTTTGCAGACTGTCCACCACACTTATACAGTAGTTCTTTATATTGGACATATCGGTGCAGACGTGGGTTCTGGATAATAGGTTGACAACATATGGTTGACATGAATTAGGTCGGCAGATACAAAAGGCTGACATGACGATGGTTCGACATACTTTTTTTTTGGGGGGGAGGGGTGGTTCATTTTTTTTTTATACATCATTTACCATCCACGTGGACTACGATTGGGAATAGTAACCTGCCCGAAGCATGGTGAGCAAAGCGAGACCATATTTCCACTAATAATCTTAGTGATACCCGGATGACCAGAAACCTTATTATCATGAAACTCAGCTAGAACAGTGCCTCTCAGAAATTCAGGGACGAAGAGACGATCTGCAGGAGTGACTTTGGGAGCCTGCTGCTGAAGCTGGACTAGCTGTGTAAATAAATCCTGTGTGAGGCCAGCCCGGATGACAGATGATGGGACTATGGGGGTAGTAGCCGGGTTGTTATTGTGAACCGGAAGAAAACAACGTGACAGGGCATCGGCTTTTGTATTCTTGGAACCGGGCCTGAAGGTGATAATAAACCTGAAACGAGTAAAAAACAGCGCCCAACGTGCCTGTCGAGCATTAAGCCGTTTAGCTGACTCAATATACTGCAGGTTCTTGTGGTCAGTAAACACCGTAATGGTATGCCTTGCTCCTTCCAGCCAGTGCCTCCACTCCTCGAAAGCCCATTTAACTGCCAACAATTCTCGATTACCAACATCATAGTTGGATTCTGCGGAGGAGAATTTTCTGGACATGAAGGCACATGGGTGTAATTCCTGAGACTCCGGGTCTTCCTGAGAAAGGATAGCCCCCACTCCAACCTCTGAGGCATCTACCTCGACAATAAAGGGGAGATCCGGGTCTAAGTACTGGAGCTGAGACAAAGGCCTGCTTTAAGGCCAGGAAGGCAGACTTGGCTTCAGGCGACCAATTGGAAGGGTCCACTCCTTTTTTAATCAATGCCACAATAGGAGCAAAAAAACCTGAGAAGGTATGAATAAAACGCCTATAGTAATTTGCAAACCCTAAAAAGCGCTGAATTGCTTTTAAGTTCGTGGGTTGTGCCCAATTTAGGATGGCCTGGAGTTTTTTTGGTTCCATGAAAAACCCCTTAGGAGAAATAATATACCCCAGGAAGGACACTTCTGTGATGTGGAAATCACATTTCTCCAGTTTGGCGTATAAATGATTTTCCCGTAACTTCTGAAGGACCAGTCGCACATGGGTAATATGTTGTTCAAAAGACTCCGAGTAAATCAAAATGTCGTCTAAATAAACGACTACGAACTTTCCTAGAAAGTCGCGAAGGACGTCGTTAATGAGATCTTGAAATACAGCAGGAGCATTAGACAGCCCAAACGGCATCACCAGGTATTCATAATGTCCCGACTGTGTGCTGAAAGCCGTCTTCCACTCATCCCCAGATTTTATTCGGATGAGATTGTAAGCCCCTCTAAGATCGATCTTGGAAAAGATAACGGCAGTCCGGAGCTGATCAAATAGTACTGAAATCAGTGGCAAGGGGTAGGTGTTTTTAACAGAAATTTTATTCAGAGCCCGATAATCAATACATGGTCTGAGCGACCCATCTTTTTTCTCAACAAAAAAGAACCCTGCACTCAATGGAGATTTCGAGGGCCTAATGAAGCCTTTTTTTAGGCTCTCCTGTACATAATCATTCATTGCCGTAGTTTCCGGCCCAGACAGGGCATATAGTCTCCCTTTAGGCAAAGAGGCACCGGGAACTAAGTCAATAGCGCAGTCATAGGACCGATGAGGAGGCAGAATATCCGCATTACTCTTGGAGAAAACATCGACAAAGTCGTGATATTACAAAGGAATAAGTTCTGGGGTGACTGCCGCAACCCGGACTGGACGGGAAATACATTCCTTAATACAAAAGGGACCCCATTGGGAAATCTCCCCAGACCGCCAATCTATGGTGGGATTATGAAAGGCAAGCCAGGGGTGACCCAAAACTACGGGGATAGCCGGACAATGGGTAAGGTAAAATTTGATTTTCTACGAATGTAGGGCCCCCACTGTCAGTTGTACTGGAGGTGTGCGGTGAGTGATTACCCCATTAGAAAGCGGACCACCATCCAAGGCGTGCATGGTGATACGTTTATCCAAAGGTATCTGTGGAACGCCCAAAGCCTGAGCCCAACCAAGATCCATGAAATTTCCCGCAGCTCCACTGTCGACGAAGGCCGACACCAACGAACTGAGACTACCAAAGGAAATTTTTACAGGAACTAATAAGGAATCAGTAGAGGAGATCAATTGCAGACCCAAGTGAACCCCCTCACAATTCACTTGGTCAGAGCGTTTCCCTGCTTATTCGGGCAATTACGTGCGATATGTCCCTTGCCACCACAATACAAGCAAAGACCAGAATTTAGCCTTCTGGTTCTTTCCTCTGGGGACAGCCGGGAGAGACCCATTTGCATGGGCTCCTCAACGTCCTCAGGGAAAGTATACACACATGGACTAGGCCTGAAACTAGCTCCTCTTTCAGCCCTCCGCTCCCGGAGACGACGATCAATTTTAATAGCAAGATCCATGAGTTTGTCTAAAGTCTCTGGAGCGGGGTACTGAAGGAGACTGTCTTTAATAACTTCAGACAAACCGAGGCGAAACTGACTGTGCAGGGCCGGGTCATTCCAGCCACAGTCGTTCGACCAACAGCGAAACTCGGTACAATACGCCTCTGCTGGATTTTTCCCTTGCTTAAGTGCACGCAGGTGGCTCTCAGCCGATGCTTCTCTATCAGGGTCACCGTACAGAAGGCCTAGAGACTTAAAAAAGGCATCTACAGAAAGCAAGGCAACATCATCGGCTTTTAGCCCAAAAGCCCAGGTTTGCGGATCGCCTTGTAGCAAAGACATCACAATTCCGACCCGTTGAGACTCAGTACCAGAGGATCGGGGCCTTAAAACGAAAATAAAGCTTACAAGCTTCCTTGAAATTAAAAAAAATCCTTTCGGTTACCTGAAAAACGGTCAGGAAGGTGCATCTTTGGTTCTGGAATCATACTCGGGGAGGCTCGCAAAAGATCTTCCTGCGATCTCACCCGAAGAGTAAGATCCTGAACCATCTGAGTTAATTCCTGAATCTGGTTGGCCAAAAGCTGGCTGGGATTCGGTCCTAATACTGCCGGATTCATGAGGCCGAATTTGAAGGCCCACCAAAAACAAATAACTCTTTGTCACGTCTGGCAGGGTTTGAGGATCCGGCAGCTGAGATTTGCCCGAGGAGGTAGCAGGCTATGAATGAACCAGATGAGGGGGCTGGATATAGTTCCTTCGCATGGGACACGGAGCAATGAAGAACGTAGGCGGGGTTTGAGAGTCAATGGAAAGTATTTTTCTTTTTCATCCACTAGGGGTCACTGGAGTACTCTTGGGATATGGACGGCTTCCACCGGAAGAAGGCACTGAATAAATTAATTTTTGAGACTACTCCTCCCCTCCATATCCTCGAGCACTTCAGTGTTTTTTCTGTGCTCGACACAGTTAGAAGGCATAGTGGAGCTCGTCCACAAAGTATTGGAATTTTTTCTAAGTTTTTTTTTTTTTCCTTTCAAGGATTTCCACGTCCTTTCCCCCCTTCTAACAGGCGTGGGTCAGGGACAGTGGAAGCGGCTGAGAACAGCCGTGAGTGTCGGACCTCTCTGTAAAGAGCTCCCTCACTCCACCTGCAGGCTGCCTGCAAAAAGCTGGACGGAGCTTGGATGAGAAGCCCCGTCATAGACTTTTGTTACGGTCCAGGTATGTTGGGTAGGGGCGGTCAGCTTATGCTGCCGCCCCACTGTTGGGGATTGTATTGGGCATGTTTCACTCACTAACGACCGCTGCCCGGAGTGCGTGTGCATAGGCCGCTTCACGGCTCTATGCAGCGCGCTCTCACTCTCCGCCGCTCCCAGCATCTTAAGTTACCTAGCAGACCGCTGCTCCCTGCGCCGCAGCAGCCGATATGTTCCCCGCTGCCTGGCTACACAGGAGGCCACTCCACTCTATGCAGTGTGTGGCGGGCCGGGAGCGCGTGTGCATAGGCCGCTCCACGGCTCTATGCAGTACGCTCTCTGCTCCCGCTGACCGCCCGCAGCAGCCGAGGAGTTCCCCGCTGCCTTGGCATACAGGTACAGGCCGCTCACACGGCCCTATGCAAAGTTCCGCAGGCCCCGACCCGGTGCTGTACACGGAGGTCGTGGGGGTGGGGGGAGACATTAGCAGTATTGGCAGTGTTAAGCTTTGTAGAAAAACTTGGTACTTAACATGTTTAATGTTCTCCTGTCTGTTCCAGGATTCCTATATTACATCTCGGCTTAAGAGTGGTACTAGGGGAATTTGGGGGTCAGTTTTCTTATTGCTGGCAGGCACTGCACTTGCCTGATATATACAAGGAACTTTGGTGTTATTACTGAGTCGTGCAGACTGTCTGTGTGTAGTTTGTATTGTCTGTCTTTATAATGAGTAAGACACCAGCAAAATCTAAGAAACATTTTTCATGTCATGTCTGTAAGAGTGTGTTGCCTGATGGATCCACCACATGTACAGCATGTGTTGTTAATACAGCCACAAATACGATTTCCACAGAAGTAAAGCCAGCATCTCTGGACCCTCCATGGGCTTTACTTGCAGATGTATTAGTTGGTTTACAATCAGAGCTGGCCGCCTCTCGTGAAGAAAGAGAGGCGGCAAGATCTGAGTTTAAAATGAGACCATTTGAGTTACCAGGGGAGTCTCAATCTGGTCAGAGGTCCACCTTGAGTGGAAAAGATAAGTTTCCTTTTCCTAATAATTTTCCAGTCTCTGGGATACTAGACCTCACTGAACATGAGTATGAGGAGGGCGAAATAGACCAACAGTCAGATAGTGACGATTTTGACAGCCCAGGTATTGATAATCTCATCAGAGCAGTACGTCAGTCGCTGGAGTTTACGGAAACTGAGGAGCCCCTGACGAATGATGAGGTAGTCTTTACTAAACGACAGAGATCTCCGATGTGTTTCCCTATTTCGGAATCTCTTAATAAAATGTTACTGGAAACACGGAAGAATCCGGATAAACGGTTTTCTATACCTCGTAGATTTAAATCGAGTTACCCGTTTCCAGAGTCCATGACAGCTACATGGGAGAACCCACCATCGGTGGATTCATCCGTATCTAAACTTACAAGGAAGTTAACCATACCAGTACCAACTGCTACTACGCTTAAAGACCCTGCAGATCGTAAAATAGAGGCTATGCTAAGGTCCATGTATACAGCAGCTGGAGTGCTGCTGAGACCTGGGTTGGTTGGCATTTGGGTTACTAAAGCATTAATGGTATGGATAAAAGAGCTCAAGTCGGCTCTGCAAGATGACCATCTTATACTTCTCGCGGATCAAACCTGGGAAGCTGCTGAATATCTATGTACAGCTTCTACTGACGTCTGTCAGCTTACTTCTCGCCTGTCCTCATCGCTAGTCATAGTTCGACGAGCACTTTGGCTGCGTTCTTGGCAGGCGGAGACGGAGGTTAAAAAAGGTATAGAGGCATTGCCTTATGATGGCGAGAAGCTTTTCGGTCCTGAATTGGACAAATGGATTTCTGAGGCTACTGGAGGAAAGTCTGTGTTTCTTCCATCGCCTACAACTATACCTAAACGGAAATATTCTGGTCCGGCGTTCAAATCCTTTAGAACTCAGCCCTTTCGTGGGCAGGGCACAGGAGCAGTCACGCCTGGTAGAAGAGGTCGGGGACGTAGTGCCCGACAATCCAATGCACGTCGTCAAGACACTAAGACCACTAACAAACCAGTGGCATGACGGGCTCCCAGCCCATCTCGGATCTCCAATTGTGGGAGCACGCCTTCAGAGCTTTCAGGGGGCGTGGCTGCAGACGTCCACAGATGGGTGGATCCGCAATTTAGTATTAGAGGGTTACAAAATAGAGTTCGATTATCTTCCGACAGGAAGATTTTTCACGACAGGACTGCCTGTGTCGGACGACAAGAAAGCAGTTCTGCAGGTTGCCATTCAGTCTCTGCTGAATGCTGCAGTTGTAATTCCGGTCCCCGTGCAGGAACAGGGGCAGGGTTATTATTCCAGTCTGTTTCTGGTACCAAAACCAGATGGCTCAGTCAGGCCAATATTGAACCTAAAAGGTCTCAATCATTACGTCACTTACCACAGATTCAAGATGGAATCTCTCAGGTCAGTAATTGCAGGGTTAGAGCCACAGGAATTCATGATTGCACTGGATCTCAAAGATGCGTACTTACACATTCCGATTTGGCCACCTCACCAGAGTTTCTTAAAGTTTGCAATAAGGCGAGACCATTACCAGTTTCAGGCTCTGCCGTTTGGCCTCTCATCAGCGCCTCGGGTATTCACCAAGGTAATGTCCGTGATGATAGCTCATCTCAGGTCCCTAGGAGTAATAATTGTTCCGTATTTGGACGATCTACTCATAAAGGCTCCATCTCAACAATTGCTTCTCCAGCATGCTTTGCTAACGTACAATGTACTAGTTCAGCACGGTTGGATAGTCAGTTTAAAGAAATCACATCTAATTCCGTGTCAACGACTTCAATTCCTAGGGATGATTCTCGATACAGTAAATCAAAAGGTTTACCTGCCACAACAGAAAGTACAGGTCATTCGTCATCTGGTGCAATTAGTGCTCAAGCCACGCACAGTCTCAGTACATTTGTGCATTCGCCTTTTAGGCACAATGGTGGCGGCTTTCGAAGCACTTCAGTTCGGAAGATTTCACTCACGTCCGTTTCAACTGGAGGTGTTAGCGCAATGGTCGGGATCACATCTGCAGATGCACCACAGGGTGAGATTGTCGCCACAAGTCAGGGTGTCTCTTCTCTGGTGGTTAAAAATACACAATCTATCTGCAGGGAGACGATTCGGCGTCGTGAATTGGATAATTCTGTCAACAGACGCAAGTCTCAGAGGTTGGGGAGCTGTAGTTCAGAGTTATCGGCTCCAGGGCCTCTGGGCAGATCACGAAAGATCGCTATCCATAAATGTTCTGGAACTCAGGGCGATTTACAATGCTCTAAGACAAGCAGTGTACATGTTTCGTTTTCAGACTGTTCAGGTGCAGTCAGACAATGCGACGGCAGTCGCATACATAAACAAACAAGGAGGAACGAGAAGCCGCATGGCAATGCGGGAAGTAGCTCGGATCCTCAGATGGGCCGAATATCACCAGGTGATATTGTCGGCAGTGTTCATTCCGGGAGTGGACAACTGGGAGGCAGATTTTCTCAGTCGTCGGGATTTTCATCCAGGAGAGTGGGCATTAAATCCAGAAGTGTTTCAGATGTTGATCCAGAGGTGGGGTTACCCTCAGGTGGATCTGATGGCATCCCGCCACAATCATCAGGTGTCACGATATGTGTCCAGAACAAGAGATCCAAGGGCAGTGGCGGTGGATGCTCTCACAGCCGCGTGGCCGTACAGCCTCGTGTATCTGTTTCCACCGTTTCCGCTGCTCCCGCTGTTGCTAAAACGGATCAAGAGAGGGTCCGTCACAGTCATACTAATAGCGCCTCATTGGCCTCGGAGAACTTGGTTCTCGGATCTCCTCGGTTTACTCGCAGACGATCCGTGGCCACTCCCACTACGTCCGGACCTGTTACAACAAGGTCCGTTCCTTTACCCCGATTTAGCGCGGCTGCGTTTGACGGGGTGGCTGTTGAAAAGGCCATCTTGAGAAGAGAGGGCATTCCGGAGTCTGTTATACCAACCATGGTACGAGCTAGGAAGCCGGTTACGGCAGCTCATTATTACAGAATCTGGCGTACTTATATAGGTTGGTGTGAAGCTCGGAAGTTTCCGACATCATCTTTTAATTTATCCCGTCTTTTGTTATTTTTACAGATGGGGTTAGATGGAGGACTACGTCTTTCCACACTAAAGGTGCAGGTATCTGCGTTGTCAATTTACTTTCAAAGGAAATTGGCCTCGTTGCCGTCAATACATACGTTTCTACAGGGTGTAATGAGGATACAGCCTCCTTTCATTCCACCTACAGCACCATGGGACTTGAATCTGGTTTTAGATTTCTTACAGTCCGATTACTTTGAACCCTTACAACAAGTGGATATTAAATTTCTCACTTGGAAAACGATTTTTCTTTTAGCCTTAGCTTCGGCTAGGCGTGTTTCAGATCTGGGTGCCTTGTCGTGCAAGTCACCGTATTTAGTTTTTCATGATGACAGAGCGGAACTTCGGACGAATCCCGCTTTTCTACCAAAGGTAGTGTCGTCTTTTCACATCAATCAACCAATAGTAGTTCCGGTATTAACAGAGAATGCTGAAACGTTGGATGTGGTTCGCGCATTACGCGTCTATGTATCCCGAACGTCTACGGTTCGTAAGACGGATACGTTGTTTGTTCTCTATGATGCGGCTAAGAGGGGTTGGCCAGCCTCTAAGCAGACCTTATCCAGATGGATCAAACTGACCATACGTCAGGCTTACCTTCATGCTAGGTTACAGCCACCTACATCAGTAACAGCTCATTCCACACGTTCTGTGGGAACGTCATGGGCAGCGAGTCGTGGGGCTTCTACGACACAGCTTTGCCGTGCGGCTACTTGGTCTTCAGTGCACACGTTTGTGCGCTTTTACAAGTTTGATACGTTCGCGGCATCAGCATCTAGCTTTGGCCGTTTAGTGTTACAGGTGCCAAACAGCTCTCCCGCCACGGAGGAAACTTTGGTACATCCCAAGAGTACTCCAGTGACCCCTAGTGGATGAAAAAGAAAATAGGATTTTGGTACTTACCAGGTAAATCCTTTTCTTTGAATCCATAGGGGGCACTGGACGCCCACCCAGAGCAGTTTATCTGTTTTAGGAAGTTCAGTGGTTCTTATGGTAACACACTTTCACGACTGGTTTAAATTTAACAAAGGTTAATCAGTTAGGGTGTCAACTGTTTAGTTGTCTGTTACGTTTTGTGTCAACTTTATTGTTGTCCGTGAGATTATAGGTAATTCTCCTTTTGTCAATCTCTCTATCGATCCTGTTCGGCTCAGTAAAAAACACTGAAGTGCTCGAGGATATGGAGGGGAGGAGTAGTCTCAAAAATTAATTTATTCAGTGCCTTCTTCCGGTGGAAGCCGTCCATATCCCAAGAGTACTCCAGTGCCCCCTATGGATTCAAAGAAAAGGATTTACCTGGTAAGTACCAAAATCCTATTATTATGTACAGGGCTGAGGTAGGGAACTGAGGCTGAAGCACAATGGTTAAAGACGTGGCTGGAGGTGAAGAACTGCGGACTGTGATTTGAAAGACGAGATTGTAGATGATGAACTGTGGAACTGTGGATGGTAGTTGAAAACGTGGCTGGAGACAAGGACTGTGGACTGTGGTAAACGAGGCTTGAAGATAATAATCTGCAGGCAGTGGTCAGTGGTACAAAGGCGTGGCTGGTGAAGGAGATCTGTGGAGTGTGGCTTGAAAGACGAGGCAGAAGACCCGGGGCCGACTGTGCCCAAAGAGTCTTACTGGACCGGGTTTTCCAGGAGCGCTTCCACAGGCAGTAGCAGGCAAGAAACGGCAGGGCTGCAGCAGCAACAGAGAACCGACCAAGCAGGATCAGGAGGAACCAAGATACAGCAGGAATCCTGGGAGCACAGGCTAAAGCACCTACAACAGGGTTGTAACTTGAAGCACTGGCATCCCTGTCCTAAACCAGCCCCCTTTTATAGGGAGAGCTTCCCCTGGATTGGCTGGAAGAAACAGGAAACAGGAACTATGCTTAAAACTTGGTCTCCAACATGGCGGCGCCCAGTAATGCAGACCTTTTTGCAAAGCCACATTGCTCACTGCCCCTGGTCTCCAAGCAACGGTTCAGCAAGAGCGACCCGCTGTAGCGGCGTCCCGCCACCACGAGCGGACCCCCTCACCTCCGCTACTGCTGCCCACGGATCCGGCGCAGCAGCCCACCTCCGCCGCTGCCCGCACAACGCCAAGAAAGCCAGCCCCGCGGCCCCCGCGTACCGGTAAGACTCCGGACGCTGACAGTACCCCCCCTTTTGCGGGTGGACTCCGGACACCTATGTGGTTTAGTTGGAAACTTGGCATGAAATGTCCGAAGAAGTCTTGGAGCATGGACATCCTCTGCATCTACCCAAGATCTCTCCTCTGGCCCATACCCTTTCCAATCAACAAGGTACTAGATGCGACCATAACGTCTGCGAGAATCGAGGATCTTGTGAATCTCAAATTCATCTCCATGTGCTGATTGGATCTTGGGTGATTTAGGCAGAGCGGCTCTGAACCGATTAAGTACCAGTGGTTTTAAGAGAGAAATATGAAATGCATTAGGAATTCTTAACTGCGGAGGTAATTTCACTTTGTAAGCCACAGGATTCAACACTCTTTCGATTGGGTAAGGCCCGATAAATCTGGGAGCAAACTTTTTTGTAGGAACCTTTAATCTTCGGTTACGTGTGGAAACCCAAACCCGATCTCCTACCTTAAGGCTTGGTACAGCTTTTCGTTTCAGATCTGCATAGGTCTTATATCTCTTGGATGTCTTGAGCAAAGTCTTGTGAACTTGTTTCCAGGCTTCAGTAAATTGACGAAGTGTTGACTCTGCGGCCGGAACCTCGAGCGTAGGCAGAAGTTGGAAGTCAGGAACTCTTGGATGGTAACCATAATTAATGAAGAATGGAGAAGATTTTGTGGCAGAGTGATAAAGATTGTTATGGGCAAATTCTGCGAACGGGAGGAAGTCCAGCCAGTCGTCCTGTGAGGAGGACATGAATAAACGCAGAAAAGTCTCCAGATCCTGGTTCACTCTCTCTGTTTGACCATCCGTTTGAGGATGATATCCTGAGGAGAAGTTTAATTTCACGCCAAGAGCAGAACATAGGGATCTCCAAAACCTGGCCACAAATTGAGGACCTCTATCAGACACGATCTCCTGGGGTAGACCATGGAGTCGAAAGATCTCTGCTATAAACAATTTTGCCAACTGGGATGCAGATGGAAGATTAACCAGAGGAACAAAGTGTGCCATTTTAGAGAATCGGTCAACTATGACCCATACGGTGTTCCGCCCACCAGACATAGGTAAATCTGTAATAAAGTCCATAGAAATATGCGTCCATGGTCTTAGTGGTACCGGCAAAGGATGGAATAACCCGGCTTGTGGACCTTTGGGACTTTTATGCTGGGCACATTTTGGACAGGCAGCTACGAATTCCTGAACGTCAGTCCTGAGATGAGGCCACCAGTAGGAGCGTTGAATGAATTTAAGTGTCTTATGACCGCCCCCATGGCCCATGAAGGAGGAGGAGTGAGCCCATGTAAGAAGTTTTTTGCGAAGATTTGGTGCAACGAAGATCTTTCCTGGAGGAGGAAGTGGAGAGGTATTAGTTGCAGAAAAAGAGGTGGATTCCAGGATAAATTGCTCTTTTGAACGGTCAGAGGGTTCTTCTGAACTTAGGGAGCGAGATAATGCCTCTGCCTTTTTGTTGAGGGAACCTGGTCTGTAACTGAGTTTAAAATTAAAACGGGTAAAGAAGAGTGCCCATCTTGCTTGGCGTGGGTTCAGACATCGGGCTGACTGTAGATACAGGAGGTTCTTGTGATCCGTGGTCACCGAAATTGGATGCTGAGCTCCCTCCAACAAATACCTCCACTCCTCAAAGGCCAACTTAATTGCCAGTAATTCCTGTTCCCCAATAGCGTAATTCTGTTCAGCGGGGGAGAATCTTCGCGAGAAGAATGCACAAGGATGGACCTTCTTGTCCTCAAAAAGCTGGGATAATACTGCTCCTACTCCTACAGTAGAGGCTTCAACCTCCACCAAGAATGGACGGCTGAGATCGGGTTGTCGAAGAACTGAATCAGTCGTGAAGGCCTCCTTTAAAGATGAAAAAGCTTCCAAAGCCTCCGGAGACCACTTGGCAAGATCAGCTCCCTTCCTAGTTAATGCGGTTATAGGAGCTATGACAGAAGAATAATTTTGAATGAATCTTCGGTAGAAGTTAGCAAACCCCAGGAAACGTTGAATTCCTTTAAGGGTAGCTGGAAGTGCCCAATCCTGAATCGCCTGGACTTTAGCAGGGTCCATCTGTAACCTCTGCCCTGAAAGAATGTAACCGAGGAATGGAATCGTGGGTACTTCAAAGGTGCACTTCTCTAACTTACAGAATAACTGATTCCTTCATAAACGAGTTAACACTTCTTTGACTTGTTCCCGGTGGGTCTTCAGATCCCTAGAAAAAATGAGGATGTCATCCAGATACACTACCAAGCAGTCATAGAGGAGATCTCTGAAGATTTCGTTAACGAACTCTTGAAAGACGGCTGGGGCGTTGCATAGGCCAAAAGGCATTACCAGGTATTCGTAATGGCCATTGCGGGTATTAAATGTCGTCTTCCATTCGTCCCCTGGGCGAATACGTATAAGATTGTAGGCCCCCCGTAAGTCCAACTTAGTAAATACAGTAGCTCCTTTAACACGGTCGAACAGTTCTGGAATCAGAGGTAACGGATATCTGTTCTTAATTGTTATGTCATTGAGACCTCTATAGTCAATACAGGGCCGCAACCCCCCATCCTTCTTTTTGACGAAGAAAAACCCTGCTCCGGCCGAAGATGTAGAAGACCTGATGAACCCTTTCTCCAAGTTCTCCCGTATATACTCCGACATGGCCTGTGTCTCGGGAAGTGAGAGAGGGTAAATTCGACCTCGGGGAGGAGTCTTACCGGGTACTAGCTCAATGGGACAATCCCAAGTACGATGCGGAGGCAAGGTGTCCGCCCCATGCTTACTGAAAACATCTTGAAAAGATTGGTACTCCACAGGAAGGCTGGAAGGGTTGGAAGAACAGAGAGGTCTAACTGAAGGTAAACAGTTCTGAAAGCAGTCTTGTCCCCAAGAGAGAACATCCATAGTTTGCCAATCTATGTGGGGATTGTGTCTGATTAACCATGGAAACCCTAGGATTAGTTCATGAGAGGCTTTAGGAATTACAAGGAAAGAGATTTTTTCTGAATGGAGAACTCCGACCTTCATCTTGAGAGGAATAGTACGAAAGGATATAATACCCTCTGGGATATAACTTCCATCCACTGCGGTAACAGAAATGGTACGATCCAAAGGAACCGTTTGTATTCCAGATCATTTGACCAGAGCTGACGTAATGAAGCTTTCGGCGGCTCCGGAGTCGAGTAGTGCAGGGATGAGAAGAGAAGAAGAAGGGAGCTCCAATTGGGTTAACAGGACAGACTCTTTCTTGGTATGTAATTCTTAGAATTCTCCTAGCTTGACCTCTCCAGCACAAACTAGGAGCGGGCGTTTCCCGGACGTAGACTGCAAGTTTTAACAAAGTGATCAGATGCACCACAATACAGGCAGAGGTTCCCTTGTCGCCATCTCTGACATTCTTCATTGGAGAGGTGGGAGCGATTAATCTGCATGGGTTCTTCCACAGTTGGTGATGATGGTGTTGGTGGAAGAACAACTCTAGGCTTAGGGCGATCTGACCGCAAACTCTCCATACAGCGTTCTCTGTACCTCAGATCTAACTTATTGCATAATGAAATTAGTTTATCCAACTTATCAGGTACGTCCTGAGTTGCGAGGTCATCTTTGATTTTTTCGGAGAGACCGCTCCAGAAAGCAGCAATGAGAGCCTCCTCGTTCCAGTTCAGTTCTGAGGAAAGGGTGCGAAACTGGATCACGTACTGACTGACCGTACGCGTGCCCTGACGCAGGTGCAAGATCTCCAATGAGGCGGCAGAAGTCCTGCCCGGTTCGTCGAAGATTCTTCGAAAGGTGGCCATGAATTCTGGATAGTTAGATAAGATGGGATCCATCCTCTCCCACAAAGGTTAAGCCCATTCCAACGCTTGCCCGGTAAGTAAAGAAATTATATAGGCTACTTTGGTTCGTGCTGATGGGAAGTTGGCCGACTGTAGTTCGAACTGGATTTCGCACTGGTTAAGAAACCCACGGCATTGTTTTGGATTCCCATCACATTTACTGGGAGGTGGCAAATGCAAACGTGGAAGTGGTACTGGTACAGGAGGAAGCAGGACTGGAGGTGCCAATGTGGGAGCAGCTGTAGATACTTGAGGTGCCATCATGGCAACACAGAGAGAATCGAGACGTTCGGACATACTCTGCATGAACTGCACAATTTGAGATTGTGTGGCCTCCTGCTTACTTAAGCGAGACCAGATATCTGCAGTTGAATCCCCTCCTGAGGCCTGATCACCTGTCGAATCCATTGGGCCAGTGCTTACTGTCACGTCTGGCAGGGTTTGAGGATCCGGCAGCTGAGATTTGCCCGAGGAGGTAGCAGGCTATGAATGAACCAGATGAGGGGGCTGGATATAGTTCCTTCGCATGGGACACGGAGCAATGAAGAACGTAGGCGGGGTTTGAGAGTCAATGGAAAGTATTTATTATGTACAGGGCTGAGGTAGGGAACTGAGGCTGAAGCACAATGGTTAAAGACGTGGCTGGAGGTGAAGAACTGCGGACTGTGATTTGAAAGACGAGACTGTAGATGATGAACTGTGGAACTGTGGATGGTAGTTGAAAACGTGGCTGGAGACAAGGACTGTGGACTGTGGTAAACGAGGCTTGAAGATAATAATCTGCAGGCTGTGGTCAGTGGTACAAAGGCGTGGCTGGTGAAGGAGATCTGTGGAGTGTGGCTTGAAAGACGAGGCAGAAGACCCGGGGCCGACTGTGCCCAAAGAGTCTTACTGGACCGGGTTTTCCAGGAGCGCTTCCACAGGCAGTAGCAGGCAAGAAACGGCAGGGCTGCAGCAGCAACAGAGAACCGACCAAGCAGGATCAGGAGGAACCAAGATACAGCAGGAATCCTGGGAGCACAAGCTAAAGCACCTACAACAGGGTTGTAACTTGAAGCACTGGCATCCCTGTCCTAAACCAGCCCCCTTTTATAGGGAGAGCTTCCCCTGGATTGGCTGGAAGAAACAGGAAACAGGAACTATGCTTAAAACTTGGTCTCCAACATGGCGGCGCCCAGTAATGCAGACCTTTTTGCAAAGCCACATTGCTCACTGCCCCTGGTCTCCAAGCAACGGTTCAGCAAGAGCGACCCGCTGTAGCGGCGTCCCGCCGCCACGAGCGGACCCCCTCACCTCCGCTACTGCTGCCCACGGATCCGGCGCAGCAGCCCACCTCCGCCGCTGCCCGCACAACGCCAAGGAAGCCAGCCCTGCGGCCCCAGCGTACCGGTAAGACTCCGGACGCTGACACTCTTTATATTATTCTTTTTTTTGTTGTTTTTGGGCCGGTAATAATGTTACGTTCCTGATGCTCAGAACTAGAGAGATGTTGCGTAGTGAGTCCAGAGCACCAGGACGTGACGCTGAAATAAGGGGTGGTACGAGAATAGCCCCTAGCACCCTACCTCCATTGTTTTACCCGTGTGGTCAGTTCATGCCTGAGTGACTATGGTTTCTTGGGCCCACGGCAGCCGCGTTTGAAGGGCGGATTAGGTCCACCCAACTCCGATGCCCCCAGGTCTTAGAGTGAGACAAGGCGTGAACCGAGACAGGATAATAACAAGAGGACCTCTAACTAAAGCAAACAGAAAGCTAGGGGCTACTAACTACTCTAAAACTAAATATATGTGCGGCACGCCGCCATAGGAAAAGAACAACAAAAGATACCACTGTCCACTCCCCCACACGGCACCGCCGAGTTCCGGGGAGGACAGTGAATAGCGTAAACCTCCGCAAAAACCACCAATACAAAATTAACACAAGGACTAAGCGGCCTAGGCCGCAACACGCGGCAGAAGCCGCTACTCACGAAACCGGGAGAGAACCCCAACAAGCGAGAACCCCCAGATGACTGCAACAGGTTCACTTGGACAGGAAGGATTCCCAGGACCGGCTTCAGAACTCCAGAACTCAGGAGCACTGGGAGCAGGATCGACCAGATACAGCTGACCAGGAACAGACGTTGCAAGGCAGGAACAGCATACAGGAAGCTATCACCGGCGAGGCTGCAGTGTGCTGGCTCCCATAAAAAGACCCTGCTGGCCAATGACAGGAGGGCCAGCAAGACCAGCCCCCAAACCCTAATTACTAGTTGCCGTGCAGCTGCCCTGCTGCATGAGCAACTAATCAATCCTATCTGGCAATGGGGAACGCGGTCTGCCAATGGCGTCCCCGTTGCAATGGACCCAGCTGCTGAGGACGCCCGGCGTCCTAGCGTTGCCAGGGACCCGGCGGCTACAGTACGCACGGCGTCCTGGTGTTGCTAGGTGCCGGGCGGGCAGGGAGGGAGGTGCGGCGGCCGTGAGCGTCGCTCGGAAGCAGACCGAGCGGCGCCGCGGACCGCGGCACCTAACACTTCTAATCCGCCAGCATGTAATCCTCCTGTGTCGATTCCAGTCCCTCGTCTACAACTGTCACCACCTAGTAAATTTGACGGTAGTCCAAAGCAATGCCGAGGGTTCCTCAATCAATTTGAGATCCAGTTTGAGCTTCAGTCAGCTAACTTCCCATCTGATCAAACCAAAGTCGCATACATCATTTCACTTCTGACCGGACAAGCTTTGGACTGGGCCTCACCCTTGTGGGAGAGAGCTGATCCCATACTCTCAAACTATCTGGAATTTATGGCAACTTTTTGAAAAATCTTTGATGAGCCAGGCCGGACCACCTCTGCCTCTTTGGGGATTCTGCGTCAAGGAACCCGCTCCGTCGCCCAGTACGTGATCCAATTCCATACTATGTCCTCTGAATTGGGCTGGAATGAAGAGGCTCTTATAGCCACCTTTTGGAACAGTCTCTCTGACAAGATTAAACATGACCTGGCCACTCAGAATGTGCCAACTGAGCTCGATCAGATAATCTCTTTATGCAATAAACTTGATCTGAGATACAAGGAGCGCTGTCTCGAGAGAACAAGGTTTGAGCGACCCAAACCTCGGACCAGTCCCACTCCTAGACCATCTTCTCTTTCTACTGAAGAACCTATGCAGGTCAACCGTTCCCGTCTCACCAATGAGGAACGTCAAAGACGCAGACAGGGCAACCTCTGCATGCATTGTGGGGCAGCCGACCACTTCGTTAAGTATTGTATTCAACGTCCGGGAAACTCCCGCTCCTAGCTTACACAGGAGAGGTTAAGCTAGGAGCATTCCCTAACCAACTTACTAGGAAGGAGTCACTATTGGCTGTTTGTTTGGAACTTCCCTCTTCTTCTCTTCATGTTGCAGTGCTTTTGGATTCCAGAGCTGCAGAAAGTTTAATTACTTCTGCCTTAGTCCAACATTCTGAGATATCGACCGTTCATTTGGAGCGAGCTATTTCTATCACTGCAGTTGATGAAAGTTATATCCCTGAAGGGATCATCACTCTCCATACTGTTCCTCTGAAAATGAAAGTTGGTATTCTCCATTCCGAAGCTGTCTCTTTTCTGGTAATTCTCAAAGCCTCTCAAAAGATAATCCTAGGATTCCCGTGGTTACAGAAGCACAATCCCCGCTTGGATTGGCAAACTATGGATGTGCTCATCTGGGGGAAGTCGTGTTCCCAAAGTTGCTTATCCACCGTCAAGCCATTTATTACCCTACATTCCACTAATCTTCCGGATGCCTACCAATCTTTCCTAGACGTCTTCAGTAAGCAGGGGGCAGACACTCTGCCTCCCCACCATAGTTGGGACTGTCCTGTCGATTTATTGCCTGGTAAAACACCTTCCAGAGACCGAACGTATCCTCTATCTCTCCTGGAAACCCAAGCGATGTCTGAGTACATACACGAGAATTTGGCCAAAGGATTCATTCGCCCTTCCTCTTCTCCAGGCGGGGCGAGTTTGTTTGTTTTTTGTTAAGAAGAAGGACGGGGGTCTACGGCCTTGCATTGACTACCGGGGCCTTAATGAAGTCACAGTTAAGAACAGGTATCCCTTGCCCTTGGTCCCCGAATTTTTCGACCGAGTACAGGGAGCTACCATTTTCACGAAATTAGACCTATGTGGGGTTTATAACCTTATACGCATTCACGCGGGAGACAAGTGGAAGACCGCATTCAATACCCGTGATGGGCATTACGAATATCTGGTGATGCCCTACGGCCTGTGCAATGCTCCAGCGGTCTTCTAGAATTATTTCTAAGAGCTCTTCCGAGATCTACTCTACAAATGTTTGGTTGTGAATCTTGACGACATCCTGATATTCTCCAAAGGTTTGAAGATCCATCGTGAACAGGTTAAAGAAGTCCTGAATCGTCTAAGGAAAAACCAGCTCTTCTGTAAATTGAAGAAGTGCACATTTGAAGTTTCTTCCATTCCCTTTCTAGGTTATATTATCTCTAGGAAGGAGTTACAGATGGACCCTGCCAAGATCCAGGGCATCAGAGATTGGTCCCTTCCTGCTACCCTGAAGAGTATCCAGAGTTTTCTGGGTTTCGCTAATTTCTATAGGAAATTTATTAAAGATCACTCCTCCATCGTTGCTCCTATTACCGCATTGACAAGGAAGGGTTGCAATCCTGCAGCGTAGCCACCTGAGGCACTCAAAGCCTTCTCATTTCTAAAAGAGGCCTTCATGTCTGCTCCTAACCTTCGACAACCTGATCTCAGCCGTCCCTTCCAAGTGGAGGTAGATGCTTCCTCTGTGGGAGTGGGAGCTGTTTTATCCCAGTTCTTTGAAGACCAGAGAGCACATCCCTGCGCTTTTCCCGGAGATTCTCCCCAGCGGAGCAGAACTACGCTATTGGGGAACAAGAGTTGCTGGCCATAAAACTAGCTTTTGAGGAGTGGAGATACTTGCTAGGAGGAGCACAGCATCCAATTTCTGTAATTACAGATCATAAAAACCTCTTATATCTTCAAACCACCTGATGTCTAAACCCACAGCAAGCCGGGTGGGCACTCCCCCCCCCCCCCCCCCCACCTGTTTCTCATTCAAGCTCAGTTATCATTCAGGTTCACTCAATCATAAAGCAGTTGCTCTCTCTCGTTCAATGAATTCAGATGAGTCCACTGATCTTCCAGAGAGACAATTCATCTTGGTTCCAACCTCCTTCACCGCGACTCGTACTGATCCACTTCCTCCGCCCAGGTGAACCTTTGTTGCACCAGAGCGCCGAAAGAAGTTACTTACATGGGCTCATACTTCACCCTGCATGGAACATGCAGGTGGTCTCAAAACCCTTAAGTTTATCCAACGCTCCTACTGGTGGCCTCATCTTAAAGCTGATGTTCTAGAATTTGTAGCAGCCTGTCCAAAGTGCGCCCAACATAAGAGTCCGAGAGGATCGCCATCCGGTCTTCTACATCCTCTATCGATCCCACAAAAACCCTGGACACACATAGCTAGGGACTTCATAACTGATTTGCCTGTCTACAGAGGTCGAAACACCATTTGGGTCATTGTGGACCGGTTTTCCAAAATGGCGCACTTTGTCCCACGCACAGGTCTTCCAACTGCTTCACAGCTATCAAACTTGTTCAGATCAGACGTCTTCCGGTTACATGGGCTTCCACCAGAGATTGTTTCTGATCGAGGGCCTCAATTTGTGGCTAAATTCTGGAGAGCACTGAGTTCAGCCCTCGGAATGAAATGAAGTTTCTCCTCCGCATACCATCCTCAGTAGGATGGCCAGACTGAGAGAGTGAACCAAGACTTAGAGACTTTCCTGCGAATCTTCATGTTTTCTTCCCAGGACGATTGGGTGGACTATCTTCCATTCGCTGAATTTGCTCACAATAATCTTTACCATACTGCTACCCATTCCACACCCTTTTATGTGAGTTATGGACTTCATCCACTTGTTCCCGTTTTCCAGTCTCTTCCAGCTCCTGAAGTACCTGCTGCAGAGTTAGCCCTTCAACAATTCACTAAGATGTGGAGACAAATTCATGAGGCTCTGCTTAAAACATCCAATAAATGCAAATTTTTTGCAGATCGGAAACGAAAGGATGTCCCTAGTCTCAAAGTGGGGGATCGAGTCTGGATTTCTACTTGAAACTTAAGACTCAAGGTCCCTTCCAAAAGGTTCGCCCCCAGATTCATTCGACCATATTCTATTGAAAGAGTTTTGAATCCAGTAACATACAAGGTGACGTTGCCTCCTTACTTGAAGATCCCTAATGCATTTCATATCTCCTTACTGAAGCCTCTCTTAATTAACCGTTTTCGGGCTGCGCTTCCTAAACCTCCCAAGGTGCAAGCTGCTCAGGGAAAGGAATTTGAGGTTCCTTGACTGTCATAAAAGATATGGGGGGTAATTCCAAGTTGATCGCAGCAGGATTTTTGATAGCAATTGGGCAAAACCATGTGCACTGCAGGGGAGGCAGATATAACATGTGCAAAAAGAGTTAGATTTGGGTGGGTTATTTTATTTCTGTGCAGGGTAAATACGGGCTGCTTTATTTTTACACTGCAAATTAGATTGCAGATTGAACACACCCCACCCAAATCTAACTCTCTCTGCACATGTTATATCTGCCTCCCCTGCAGTGCACATGGTTTTGCCCAATTGCTATCAAAAATCCTGCTGCGATCAACTTGGAATTACCCCCATGGTCTTCTCCAATATCTTATTGATTGGAAGGGATATGGACCGGAGGAAAGATCCTGGGTTTCTGCAGAGGACGTCCAAACCCCAAGATTGGTCCGGGCCTTTCATCCTAAGAACCCGATGAAAACACAAGGGTGTTCGGAGCTCACCCCAAAAAGGGGGGGTACTGTCAGTATCCGGAGCCTTACCTCCGTCGGGGGCTCCCGGGGGTTGCCATGCCGGTGGTTGGCACGGCTGCAGCGACAGGGAACTGTTGGTGGCGGGTCCTCCTGGATGGGTGTGCGGCTTCCGAGGGCTGGGGTCCGGAGAGCCGGGCGCTGCAGCGGGAGTCACTGCAGCAGGGTCCTTTAGTGCAACACTGCCTCAGAGTGTCAGAGGCCGGAGCTGGGCTAAAGCTGTGTACTACATATGAGTATGTCTCCTGTGCTGGGGGCAGCCATGTTGGAGACCAGAGAATTGTCAATGAAGTTCCCACTCGGTGCCAGCCAATCCTGTGTGATTTCTCCTTACAAAAGGGGGCTGGCTCAGAGGGAGAGGGCCAGTGCTTCAAGTTACTTTCCTGTGAAAGGTTCTCTAGCTCTGTGCTCCCAGGTTGCTTCTGGTGACTTGATCCTGGTTGCTCTCATCCGTCGGTACCCTACCGCTGCTGCAGTCCTGTAGTCTAAGCCCGTCACAACTCGTGGAAGCACCCACGGGCCCCAGGTCGTAGAGGTGCTTCATGCGCTAATGGTGGTTCCCGCAGACGTCTCCCCACCTCAAGCCACAGTATCCACTTCTTCAAAGTCAGAGTTCTTCAGCCTTGTCTTTCTATCACCAGCCACAGTATCCACTTCTTCAAAGTCAGAGTTCTTCAGCCTTTTCTTACAATCACCAACCACAGCATCCACTTCTTCAAAGTTAAAGTTCTTCAGCCTTGTCTTTCTATCATAAACCACAGTCCTTCAGTTCTTCATTACCGGAGTGTTTCGGCTTCATTCCTCAAGTCGTATAACCAGAGACTCCAGTTCTTTAATTCAGTTTCTTTCAATTCCTCAAGTATTTTTGCTAGAGATGAGCAGGTTCGGTTCCTCGGGATCCGAACCCCCCCGAACTTCACCCATTTTACACAGTTCCGAGGCAGACTCGGATCCTCCCGCCTTGCTCGGTTAACCCGAGCGCGCCCGAACGTCATCATCCCGCTGTCGTATTCTCGTGAGATTCGTACTCTATATAAGGAGCCGTGCGTCGCCGCCATTTTCCCTCGTGCATTGGAGATGATAGGGAGAGGACGTGCAGCGTTCTCTCAGTTGTGTTCAGTGTGCTGCAAATATCTGTGCTCAGTGTGCTGCTAATATCTGTGCTCAGTGTGCTTGCAAATATCTGTGCTCAGTGTGCTAAAAATATCTACGTTCTCTGCCTGAAAAACGCTCCATATCTGTGCTCAGTGTGCTGCAAATATCTGTGCTCAGTGTGCTTTATTGTGGGGACTGGGGACCACCAGTATTATATAGTAGGAGGACAGTGCAGAGTTTTGTTTACCAGTGACCACCAGTATTATACGTTCTCTGCCTGAAAAACGCTCCATATCTGTGCTGCATTGTAGTATACTATATAGTAGGAGGACAGTGCAGAATTTTGCTGACCAGTGACCACCAGTATTATATCAATACGGTACAGTAGTCCACTGCTCTACCTACCTCTGTGTCGTCAAGTATACTATCCATCCATACCTGTGGTGCATTTTAGTTGTTGTGCGCAGTATATATAGTAGGAGGACAGTGCAGAATTTTGCTGACCACCAGTATATAATATATAGCAGTACGGTACAGTAGGCCACTGCTCTACCTACCTCTGTGTCGTCAAGTATACTATCCATCCATACCTGTGGTGCATTTTAGTTGTTGTGCGCAGTATATATAGTAGGAGTACAGTGCATAATTTTTCTGACCACCAGTATATAATATATAGCAGTATGGTACAGTAGGCCACTGCTATACCTACCTCTGTGTCGTCAAGTATACTATCCATCCATACCTGTGGTGCATTTTAGTTGTGCGCAGTATATATAGTAGGAGTACAGTGCATAATTTTGCTGACCACCAGTATATAATATATATCAGTACGGTACAGTAGTCCACTGCTCTACCTACCTCTGTGTCGTCAAGTATACTATCCATCCATACCTTTGGTGCATTTTAGTTGTTGTGCGCAGTATATATAGTAGGACAGTGCAGAATTTTGCTGACCACCAGTATATAATATATAGCAGTACGGTACAGTATGCCACTGCTCTACCTACCTCTGTGTCGTCAAGTATACTATCCATCCATACCTGTGGTGCATTTTAGTTGTGCGCAGTATATATAGTAGGAGTACAGTGCATAATTTTGCTGACCACCAGTATATAATATATAGCAGTACGGTACAGTAGTCCACTGCTCTACCCACCTCTGTGTCATCAAGTATACTATCCATCCATACCTGTGGTGCATTTTAGTTGTGCGCAGTATATATAGTAGGAGTACAGTGCATAATTTTGCTGACCACCAGTATATAATATATAGCAGTACGGTACAGTAGGCCACTGCTCTACCTACCTCTGTGTCGTCAAGTATACTATCCATCCATACCTGTGCTGCATTTTAGTTGTTGTGCGCAGTATATATAGTAGGAGGACAGTGCATAATTTTGCTGACCACCAGTATATAATATATAGCAGTACGGTACAGTAGGCCACTGCTCTACCTACTTCTGTGTCGTCAAGTTTACTATCCATCCATACCTGTGGTGCATTTTAGTTGTGTGCAGTATATATAGTAGGAGGACAGTGCATAATTTTGCTGACCACCAGTATATAATACATAGCAGTACGGTACAGTAGGCCATTGCTATTGATATATTACTGGCATATAATTCCACACATTAAAAAATGGAGAACAAAAATGTGGAGGGTAAAATAGGGAAAGATCAAGATCCACTCCCTCCTCGTGCTGAAGCTGCTGCCACTAGTCATGGCCGAGACGATGAAATGCCATCAACGTCATCTGCCAAGGCCGATGCCCAATGTCATAGTAGAGAGCATGTAAATCCAAAAAAACAAAAGTTCAGTAAAATGACCCAAAAATCAAAATTAAAAGCATCTGATGAGAAGCGTAAACTTGCCAATATGCCATTTACGACACGGAGTGGCAAGGAACGGCTGAGGCCCTGTCCTATGTTCATGGCTAGTGGTTCAGCTTCACATGAGGATGGAAGCACTCATCCTCTCACTAGAAAAATGAAAAGACTTAAGCTGGCAAAAGCACAGCAAAGAACTGTGCGTTCTTCTAAATCACAAATCCCCAAGGAGAGTCCAATTGTGTCGGTTGCGATGCCTGACCTTCCCAGCACTGGACGGGAAGAGGTGGCGCCTTCCACTATTTGTACGCCCCCTGCAAGTGCTGGAAGGAGCACCCGCAGTCCAGTTCCTGATAGTCAAATTGAAGATGTCACTGTTGAAGTACACCAGGATGAGGATATGGGTGTTGCTGGCGCTGAGGAGGAAATTGACAAGGAGGCTTCTGATGGTGAGGTGGTTTGTTTAAGTCAGGCACCCGGGGAGACACCTGTTGTCCGTGGGACGAATATGGCCATTGACATGCCTGGTCAAATTACAAAAAAAAATCACCTCTTCGGTGTGGAATTATTTTAACAGAAATGCGGACAACAAGTGTCAAACCGTGTGTTGCCTTTGTCAAGCTGTAATAAGTAGGGGTAAGGACGTTAACCACCTAGGAACATCCTCCCTTATACGTCACCTGGAGCGCATTCATCAGAAGTCATTGACAAGTTCAAAAACTTTTGGTGACAGCGGAAGCAGTCCACTGACAACTAAATCCCTTCCTCTTGTAACCAAGCTCCTGCAAACCACACCACCAACTCCCTCAGTGTCAATTTCCTCCTTAGACAGGAAAGCCAATAGTCCTGAAGGCCATGTCACTGTCAAGTCTGACGAGTCCTCTCCTGCCTGGGATTCCTCTGATGCATCCTTGAGTGTAACGCCTATTGCTGCTGGCGCTGCTGTTGTTGCTGCTGGGAGTCGATCGTCAACCCAGAGGGGAAGTCGGAAGACCACTTGTACTACTTCCAGTAAGCAATTGACTGTCCAACAGTCCTTTGCGAGGAAGATGAAATATCACAGCAGTCATCCTGCTGCAAAGCGGATAACTCAGGTCTTGGCAGCTTCGGTGGTGTTAAACGTGTGTCCGGTATCCAGCGTTAATTCACAGGGAACTAGAGAATTGCTTGAGGTAGTGTGTCCCCGGTACCAAATACCATCTAGGTTCCATTTCTCTAGGCAGGCGATACCAAGAATGTACACAGATGTCAGAAAAAGAGTCACCAGTGTCCTAAAAAATGCAGTTGTACCCAATGTCCACTTAACCACGGACATGTGGACAAGTGGAGCAGGGCAGACTCAGGACTATATGACTGTGACAGCCCACTGGGTAGATGTATTGCCTCCCGCAGCAAGAACAGCAGCGGCGGCACCAGTAGCAGCATCTCGCAAACGCCAACTCGTTCCTAGGCAGGCTACACTTTGTATCACTGCTTTCCATAAGAGGCACACAGCTGACAACCTCTTACGGAAACTGAGGAACATCATCGCAGAATGGCTTACCCCAATTGGACTCTCCTGGGAATTTGTGACATCGGACAACGCCACCAATATTGTGCGTGCATTACATGTGGGCAAATTCCAGCACGTCCCATGTTTTGCACATACATTGAATTTGATGGTGCAGAATTATTTAAAAAACGACAGGGGCGTGCAAGAGATGCTGTCGGTGGCCCGAAGAATTGCGGGCCACTTTCGGCATTCAGCCACCGCGTGCCGAAGACTGGAGCACCAGCAAACACTCCTGAACCTGCCCCGCCATCATCTGAAGCAAGAGGTGGTAACGAGGTGGAATTCAACCCTTTATATGCTTCAGAGGATGGAGGAGCAGCAAAAGGCCATTCAAGCCTATACAGCTATCTACGATATAGGCAAAGGAGGGGAATGCACCTGACTCAAGCGCAGTGGAGAATGATTTCAACGTTGTGCAAGGTTCTGCAACCCTTTGAACTTGCCACACCTGAAGTCAGTTCAGACACTGCCAGCCTGAGTCAGGTCATTCCCCTCATCAGGCTTTTGCAGAAGAAGCTGGAGAGATTGAAGGAGGAGCTAAAACGGAGCGATTCTGCTAGGCATGTGGGACTTGTGGATGGAGCCCTTAATTTGCTTAACCAGGATTCACGGGTGGTCAATCTGTTGAAATCAGAGCACTACATTTTGGCCACCGTGCTCGATCCTAGATTTAAAACCTACGTTGTATATCTCTTTCCGGCAGACACAAGTCTGCAGAGGTTCAAAGACCTGCTGGTGAGAAAATTGTCAAGTCAAGCGGAAAGTGACCCGTCAACAGCTCCTCCTTCACATTCTCCCGCAACTAGGGCTGCGAGGAAAAGGCTAAGAATTCCGAGCCCACCCGCTGGCGGTGATGCAGGGCAGTCTGGAGCGAGTGCTGACATCTGGTCCGGACTGAAGGACCTGCCAACGATTACTGACATGTCGTCTACTGTCACTGCATATGATTCTGTCACCATTGAAAGAATGGTGGAGGATTATATGAGTGACCGCATCCAAGAAGGCACGTCAGACAGTCCGTACGTATACTGGCAGGAAAAAGAGGCAATTTGGAGGCCCTTGCACAAACTGGCTTTATTTTAGCTAAGTTGCCCCCCCCCCCCCCCCCCCCTCCAGTGTGTACTCCGAAAGAGTGTTTAGTGCAGCCGGTCACCTTGTCAGCAATCGGATTACAAGGTTACTTCCACAAAATGTGGAGAAGATGATGTTCATCAAAATGAATTATAATCAATTCCTCCATGGAAACATTCACCAGCAGCAATTGCCTCCAGAAAATACACAGGGACCTGAGATGGTGGATTCCAGTGGGGACAAATTAATAATCTGTGAGGAGGAGGATGTACACAGTGAAAGGGGTGAGGAAACGGATGATGAGGAGGAGGTCGACATCTTGCCTCTGTAGAGCCAGTTTGTGCAAGGAGAGATTGATTGCTTCTTTTTTGGTGGGCGCCCAAACCAACCAGTCATTTCAGTCACAGTCGTGTGGCAGACCCTGTCGCTGAAATGATGGGTTTGTTAAAGTGTGCATGTCCTGTTTATACAACATAAGGGTGGGTGGGAGGGACCAAGGACAATTCCATCTTGCACTTTTTTCTTTAAATTATCTTTGCATCATGTGCTGTTTGGGGACTATTTTTTAAATCGGCCATCCTGTCTGACACTGCAGTGCCACTCCTAGATGGGCCAGGTGTTTGTGTCGGCCACTTGGGTCGCTTAGCTTAGTCACACAGCGACCTTGGTGCACCTCTTTTTTTCTTTGCATCATGTGCTGTTTGGGGACAATTTTTTTAATCTGCCATCCTGCCTGACACTGCAGTGCGACTCCTAGATGGGCCAGGTGTTTGTGTCGGCCACTTGGGTCGCTTAGCTTAGTCACACAGTGACCTTGGTGCACCTCTTTTTTTCTTTGCATCATGTGCTGTTTGGGGACTATTTTTTAAATATGCCATCCTGTCTGACACTGCAGTGCCACTCCTAGATGGGCCAGGTGTTTGTGTCGGCCACTTGGGTCGCTTAGCTTAGCCATCCGGCGACCTCGGTGCAAATTTTAGGACTAAAAATAATATTGTGAGGTGTGAGGTGTGAGGTGTTCAGAATAGACTGGAAATTAGTGGAAATTATGGTTATTGAGGTTAATAATACTATGGGATCAAAATGACCCCCAAATTCTGATTTAAGCTGTTTTTGAGGGGTTTTTGTAAAAAAACACCCGAATCCAAAACACACCCGAATCCGACAAAAAAATTTCAGGGAGGTTTTGCCAAAATGCGTCCGAATCCAAAACACGGCCGCAGAACCGAATCCAATACCAAAACACAAAACCCGAAAAATTTCCGGTGCACATCACTAGTTTTTGTATAACTTGTTATTCATTAAAACTACAGTTATCTTCTTACGGAGTCCTCCTAGTTCCTTACACTCTCCTGCCAACGCTACCACTTAATTGGGCCTCCAGCCCATGAGGAGGAATTACATTCAGCCACCTCGTCTATTCAAAGTTAGACCGAAGGCTTACAGTATAGGCATACCTCCCAACAGCCCCGATTTCTGTGGGACAGTCCCGCTAATTGGACACTGTCCCGCTGTCCTTCCCGCTGGTCGCAGTGTCCCGCGGGAAAGGGGGCATTTGGGAGAGGTAGTGATCACCGCTGCTCTGCTTTGCAAAGCAGCTGGTGATCACACTGAATAGATGCCACCCTGCCCTTGTTACACCTCTGGTGTGATCATTAGGTTTCAATGATATCTCTACAGAGTAGCCATACCGAGGCATGCAAGACTGAATTTAGTGTTTTTTGCTTAAATTAAAATGTTTAAAAAAAACAAACCCTGTCCCGTGTCTAGGGCCCAATATACTCTTGTACGACTCTAATTATTTCCATCTTACCATCTTAATCCATTAGAAGCCAGATAGCCACGCACAGCCTAGTGTGCAAAGTACTTTCAAAGAATAATAGTTGCTTTATTAATTTATTACTTGCAACAATATGTATTTTTTTTCATTTGAAATCATGTACATATTTCAGTAATAAATCATGGCAGCTTAATTCCCTAATGCATAACTTATGTAACTTTTCAGGTATGTAAAACTGTACAGATATATCGAAATAACTGACTCGCACATACCAAGATTGGTTGCACCGGATCTATAGCTTTATTTGTTTTGGCTCGTTGTGTTTCTTTAGGAAGAGAAATCATCAAAATAAAGTACTTCCTCTGTGTATTGTCACAGGAAACACTACTTCTACTTCTGTGCTTTTTCAAATATAGTAATCTTTTTTTTCAACATGTACAACCTACAATTAACTACTAGACTCCTGCTCCCCCTCAAATAACCCCGCTCCCAATCAATGACTATCAGAGGTAAATTGATCTAAAAAAATATGATTTTATATATATATATATATATATATATATGTATATATATATTTATTTTTCATATAGATGTAATTTGTGTAGAAGCCTCCTGAATGAAAATAAATGCATTTATTTAAAACAGCTGTAGAGGCTTGAATGGAGTGCTGGAGAGGTCAAGGTTCAGCTTTTACACTACTCTCTGTGGATCTTTGAAGCTGACATTTTGCAGATTATATGTGTCTCTGTACACACTGGGCATGGCATATAAATTGGACTAAGAGGCCCCTTATTTGTTCTCTGTTTTTTTTTATGAGCCAATAGAGATATTCTTTGAAGCCACATACGCAAGAAAATAAAACTAATTTTAATGTTCTAGCCTTCTAGGGCCATTTGCAGTAAATCATGTTAACGTAGTAATTTCCATTCCATAGGGGTATGTGTTGAAGATTTCTGAGTTATGCTTGTATAACATTTTCCTACAACTTTATTCGGAGCCTCATTTAACACTGGCAAAAAACACTCTTTCTGGTGTCATAACCGTGTATAATATATCACAACTTATACAAAGAGAGAGGACAAATGATTGTAACTTGTTAAAGCATTGGTTTATTTTAAGTCATCTGTGCAATTAATAAAAGATTGTCATTTTATTAGCATTTTATATATTTATATTCAGTCATATGTATGTTTATGTAGAGGCTGTATGTTCGTCTCACAGCTGCACAATTTGGAAAGCGGAATATATAAGAGGGCAATATTAATGGCAATAAAAAAGGCTTAGAGGTAATCTTTCATTAAAAACATATTACCTTATAAATCTTAAAAAACAGTCATGAGCATAAAATTTTATGTTTCTGACTGTTGTATTCCAGGAATCGAGTTCCATGTAGTAAAGGTTCTGTTGTTATCTCCATTTCTCACCTTGAAGGCCTCCATAAATGATTTTGTAAAATTGAAAAAAAAAAAAGACAAGGTGGGGTTCCTTACCTCAGTATGTAGTTTCATATACCCCAGACAACATTCATAGGTATTGGCCAATATGGTGTTTGTCATACACATGGATCTTTCTATTTTATTATTATCATTATTATTATTATCCTTTATTTGTATGGCGCCACAAGAGTTCCGCAGCGCCCAATTACGGAGTACATATGCACAAAATAAAAACAGGAAAACAGTGACTTACAGTTGAAGACAATATGGGACAAGTACAGGGTAACTAAACATAACTACATAAGCAAGTCATTTGCAGAGAATGTGAACTGTTTAGCAGAAAGCACTGTCCTACACTGATAAATCAAGGGTTAAATAATTTGTGTGTAGGTGAGACTCCCCACCACTCATAGGCATACTTACCTACCTGACCCTCTCCATGAGGGAGAAAATGCTCTGTTCCTGGACTTTCCTGGTAATGTATGATTGCCATCACCTGTGGTGAGCTAGTTAATTGATAAGAAAGGTGTTTCACCACAGGTGATGGCAATCATACATTACCAGGAAAGTCCAGGAACAGAGCATTTTCTCCCTCATGCAGAGGGTCAGGTAGGCAAGTATGCTCATAGGTTTCATACCCTGATCCCAGTTTGTAAAGCACTTAGGAGGACATGTACTAAGCAGTGATAAAAGTGAAGAATTGAGCCAGTGGAGAAGTTGCCCATGGCAACCAATCAGCTGCTCTGTATACTTTTATAGTATGGAAATTATAAATATTACATCAATGCTGATTGGTTGCCATGGGCAACTTCTCCACTGGCTCACTTCTCCACTTTTATTACGGCTTAGTACATCTTCCCCTTATTTAGAGTCTACCATTACAGATACGTTAAGTTACCAAGCAGCTGATGATCATAGATAGGCATAATAAACCAGTGATATTAATTTAACTTAAACTAAAATAAACATGAAGAAACAATTGTTTGGTGTAAAGGTCACAGCTTTATTTATTCAATCAATATAAGACATGGGTGGCAGCAGTGCGTTTTTTAGGGCCGGGCCAGCCATGCAACCACATGGGGTGCCTGCCCGCGGCTACTGTGTTCAGTGTTCTATGTGGTCTGGCCGGCCACATAGAATACTTTTAAAATGTGCTTCACCAAATAGCTGCCGCCTGAGAGAGGACAGTTTTGATGGATACTTGAGTTGGTGGTGGCCATTTTGGGAGGGACATTTAGACAGAGCCTGGAGAGAGTAGACAGCCGGCAGCAGCACAGAGGTACCGGGAATGTGGCAGCGGTGGGTGCAGCAGCGGAGGAAACACCCGAAGCAGGAGCCGCACCGGATGGAGCACACGGAGCAGGCCTGGTTAGCAGCAGCAGCAGTAGCATGAAACAACCGCTGTCAACGAGCAGGACCAGGTACAGTGCACATTTTAAGGGGCATTGTGATTATTGCTAAGTGAGGCATGGTGCATGGGGCAATACTGTGTGGGGCATACTTTGGTGCAAGGGGCATTACTGTTTGGCGCCTAACAAGGGGCATTACTATGTGGGGCATACTTTGGTGCAAGGGGCATTACTGTGTGAGGCATAACAAGGGGCAATACTGTGTGGGCCATACTTTGGTACAAGGAGCATTACTGTTTGGGACTTAATAAGGTGGCATTTCTTTTCCTGTGGTTGCCAAGGTCTGTTGGTGCGGGGTCAAAAACTGGGGTGTAAAGTATTTTCATGTGAGGCCACTCCCAGTATAGCGAAGCCATGCCCATTTTTTGTTACCCGCCCTCTTTTCTGGGGCGCACAAAATAGTATTTTTTTATGCCTTATGGGGGGATGGGGGCGCATTTTATTTACTGTTTGCACTGGGAGCCAAATTGGCTACAAACAGCCCTGGATGGCAGAGAATGCATGGCAGACAAAGTAAAGAGGTATATGTATTCTGTAACTAGGCGCTGCAGATCCCTTGTGGCCCAATATAAATAAATGATAATAATAATAATATAATGCGGAATTTGTAGTCTGTAAATAGAGCTGTAATGGTGATAATAATGTCACTTTATTCTCTGAAGTGTCTATCTGCAACATCTCTGAGGTGTGTTTGGGAACAAGCCTTTGTGTAACAAAAAATAATAGGAACAGTGGGCATACCTCCCAACTTTGTCCCATCGGAAAGAGGGACACACGCGCGTGTGCTCCCGAAAAGGGGTGTGGCCTATAGAAAAGGGGGCGTGGCTTCACGGGAGGACCCGCAATCGCGAGTCACGCCCCCGTTTTCGTCACTGAGGGGGCATGCCCAGCGCTCTGTGAGCCCCTCTCCCTCTGTCTGCACTGAATAGACGCTGTGCGCATGCCCCCCCCCACCGCGGGACACTGCGGCCCGCGGGTGGGACAGTGGGACAGTCCCCAAAAAACGGGACTGTCCCGCGAAAATCGGGACAGTTGGGAGGTATGACAGTGGGGGTCATTCCGAGTTGTTCGCTCGTTGCCGATTTTCGCTATGCTGCGATTTGTTGCTAACTGCGCATGGTATGCAGAGCGCATGCGCTTAGTTATTTCACTAAAAACTTAGCAGTTTTGCTTTGGCTTCAGCGGCGCTTTTCAATCGCTCTGCTGATCGGTGAGTGATTGACAGGAAGTGGGTGTTTCTGGGCGGCAACTCAGCGTTTTCACAGCGTTTGCAAAAAAACGCAGGCGTGTCAGGGAAAAACGCGGGAGTGGTTGGAGAAACGGGGGAGTGGCTGGACGAACGCAGGGCGTGTTTGTGACGTCAAACCAGGAACTAAACGGACTGAGCTGATCGCAATCTGTGAGTAGGTCTGGAGCTACTCAGAAACTGCAAAGAATTATTTAGTAGCAATTCTGCTAATCTTTCGTTAGCAATTCTGCTAAGCTAAGATACACTCCCATAGGGCGGTGGCCTAGCGTGTGCTATGCTGCTAAAAGCAGCTAGCGAACGAACAACTCGGAATGACACCCAGTATTCCCAGCTTTGTTTCCTACACTTGGCCAATTCTGTTAGAGAATACAGTATGTGCAATTCTGTGGACAAATGCAATAAGAGGCAAATACCCCACAGGACAGTTTTGAACATTTTGATGATGTCGATTTGCTATGTATATATTCATCTCTTATAAACATTCCATATCAACTAGAGTGTGGAATCCAGAGATGAATGATCTAACTACTTTAACAGCAGCCATCCTTAGTGCTGAAATAGGAGCTATGGGCCTAATTCGGAGTTGATTGCAGCAGCAAATATTTTAGCAGTTGGGCAAAACCTTGTGCACTGCAGGGGGGCAGATATAACATGTGCAGAGAGAGTTAGGTTTGGGTGGGGTGTGTTCAAACTGAAATCTAAATTGCAGTGTAAACATAAAGCAGCCAGTATTTACCCTGCACAGAAACAAAATAACCCACCCAAATCTAACTCTCTCTGCACATGTTATATCTGCCCCCCCTGCAGTGCACATGGTTTTGCCCAATTGCTAACAAACTTGCTGCTGCAATCAACTCAGAATTACCCCCTATGTTACTAAAGGTCAAGATCACCTATGACAGACTTTACTCAAGTCATAAAGCCAGGAATTGATCAATTGTGTTGTCTTTAGTCCAATTTATCAACATTTTGTTACTCCGTCAGTTTTCTAAATGTGTGTCAAGTCAACCTGTTCATCCTTCAGTTTCTCCATCCCAGCCATGTTGGAGCCATCCTGGGGTTTTCCTAGGCGTGATCTCTTAAACATGCCCAGTCTAGACGACCTTCAAGTGCCTCACACACTGACCGTCACCCATGGAGAACTAAAATTTATGGAAGACAGTTTGGGTAAGACAGGGCTGGGACTTCAGAGCCTGGTGCTGTCTCTTACTAGTGGTGATGCAGAGGATATTAACCTGTGATGTTTGAAAACATATGGGAAAGTTAGACTGCAGAAGTGCAATTCTACAGTGTGGGGACTAGAATCCTGTAAATGTATTGTTTATGTGTTTCTCTTACATGCTATTGTGCACTTTTTATTATATGCTGCAATAGTTGTATTATTTGCTGAGAGCCTCCTGTAGCTAAAATATGCCTATTTTAGTTATTTTTGGTGTGAGTTCAATTTCTTTACCACATTGTGGTAGCCAATATCTCTGTTCTCTAGCCATAATAAGGAGTCCAATCATCAGCATAGCTATAGCAGATGTAGGAGGTGCCAGTGTTGTTGGGCTCAGAGACTTAAAGGTCTGTTAAGTTCCTAGAATTGGAAAGAAATTATCTCTTGGGAAACCATTTAATCACTTAGTTGTGTTTTGTACCCAAACCAAGAGGAATCCAAAAGGATTTTTGAATAGTTCAATATTGAGTCTTTATAACACAGGTCCTAACAATTAGAGAGTCTTAATCGCTTCTTTGACTTGGATTTATTGAAGTTTCATCACAATGTAACACGTACAGTATAGGAGGATATCAGTTCACATTTGGCCCATAAGAGTAAGGTGTGTGTAAACTTTAGTGAAACATTTTACGGGCAAACTGGCCACTTACATGGAGTTTATGCCAATATTTGTTTTTCATCTTAGATAGTGGACTCCGAGTTCTCCTAAATTAGGTGTGGATGCTTTTTCCAATATCAGGAGCTGTGTGGTCATGTCTGTGCTGACGTGGAGTCCCCAGAAATGCCTGCTAAGAAATTGTCTGGCCCATTGCCGTGTCTGAAAACAGGAATTCATCAGTGCTCATATAGGTGGCAGTCTCATGTCCACTCTTTGTCTCAGAGAAGCTTCATATGGATATGATCCATCTCCTGCACTTCCTCACAGGTACAGCTGAGTTAATCAGTGAGCCTGACACCTTCAGAAAGTAGGCCCTTACTTAATTACAGCCTTTGTGGAGTGGGCTGGGAGGAGATGATTGAGCTCTGAGATTAGGAAAGGAATAGTGCTGAAAATGAAGAAGGTCTGAGCTCAAAGTGGAATCTCCTGCAATAAATAGAATCCCCCTCTGATAGGATCTGGTTGATCCCTGTCCACCCCCTCTCCACTATCCATTACACTCACTATAACCTTCGCAGCCTTGCAGACGTGGGGCTGCAGTGGCACACTCGGGATGGGGGAGATTGGTGGGCAGTGGCGTAACTAGAATTTTATCCCCCCCCCCCTCCCAAGTCAAAAATATCTCTGGCTCTTCCCCTCCAATTGCAGAAAAGTAAAGAATTTGCATGTTCAAAAAAGGGGCATAGCCTGCTAGAAGGGGCGTGGCTTGGCTGCAAGGGCGTGGCATTGCTGGAAAAGACTATCTTATACTCCAGTTTTGCAACCTGCACGCCCAGACATTGGCAATCACAGGAAAAAAAAAAACCTGATTCATGCCCCTTACATTATTTCTAATTTTTCCTCCTTATAGTAATGCCCCTTACTAGTGCCGTAACTAGGCATTTTAGCACTGTGTGCAAGAAACGGCATTGGCGCCCCCCCCCCCCCCCCCACGCAAGAAAGGGGCAGTGCGCGGTGTAGGCGCGCAAAAAATATATAGGGGCGTGGCTTCATAGGGAAGGGGCGTGGCCAAAAATCATACCAATTCATACTACGGTGCACAGTAGTCTCCATTATTCAAATTACGCTGCACAGTAGCACCACTACACCAGGTAGAGCCCCTTTTATACATTACGGCAGACAGTCCCCCTTTTTACACATTACGGCAGACAGCGTCCCCCTTTTACACATTACGGCAGGCAGCATCCCCGTTTTACACATTACGGAAAACAGCGTCCCACTTTTTACACATTATGGCAGACAGCGTCCCCCTTTTTACACATTACGGCAGACAGCGTCCCCTTTTTTACACATTACGGCAGACAGTGTCCCCCTTTTTACACATTACTACAGACAGCGTCCCCTTTTTTACACATTACGGCAGACAGCGTCCCCTTTTCACACATTACGGCACAGAGTCCCCCTTTTTACACATTACGGCAGACGGCGTCCCCTTTTTTACACATTATGGCAGACAGCGTCCCCTTTTTACACATTATGGCAGACAGCGTCCCATTTTTACAATTATGGGAGGCAGAGTCCCCATTTTTACACATTACAGCAGACAGCGTCCACTTTTTTACACATTATGGCAGACAGTGTCCCTTTTTTTACATATTATGGCAGACAGCATCCCATTTTTACACATTATGGCAGGCAGTCCCCCTTTAATGGGAGGAGAGAGAAAGAAAGAAAGAAAGAAAGAAAGAAAGAAAGAAAGAAAGAGAGAGAGAAAGAGAGAGTTATACTCGGGAGCTGGCGGCTGCGGCATTATCAGAGGCGGCAGCGGGAGGCAGGCAGCGGGACTCGGAGACCAATGAGCGTGGCAGTGTGGTGGAGGAAAGCGGTGCTCAGAGATGGCTCCGGCGGCTGGCGGGTGACAGGCAGCGCAGGACAGAGAGCAGTGGCTGTGGCTTTGGCCCTGCTCAGATCGCGGCAGTGGGGGGCGGCTCCGGCGGCTGGCGGGAGGCAGAAGGCGGCACTGAAGTGACTGCGTCTGTGCAGAGGGCCCCCCCCCTTGCTGTGGGCAAGGCACCATCGGCACACACCTAGTTAGGGCACTGCCCCTTACACATTATGCCACACACCACAATGGCCCTTAAACATTATGTCACACACCGTTAGGGCCCCTGACACATTATTCCACACACCATAATGCCGCTGACACATTATGCCACAACGTAATGCCTGTGATACATTATGCCACACACCGCAATGCCCGTTATACATTATGCCACACACTGCATTGCCCATGATAAATTATGCCACAGACCGCATTGCTCGTGATACATTATGCCACACATCGTAATACCTGTGATACGTTATGCTAGCAATCCTGCATTTGCCCCTGGGCTGTCATAGAAGATTCAAAAGCTGCTTATATGGGTGAAGCACTACAAATAAGGTGAGATTAGATAAGAGAGTAATGGGATATATAGGGCCGAGTCGCACACTATGTCCATGTCAGGTGCAGTTGACTGATAATTTGCAAACTGTACATGTGTCTGACTTGCACTGCTTATGCATCCAGCTTGCATGCACACAGAGCTGCAGTTGCACTTGAGACGCACTGTCTCAGAAATATCAGGAAAATATATTAGGCATTCCTGGACAGTGACTGGACAGATAAGTGGAAGCGCGGAGATGGACCGTGTAATGGGAGTGTTGCTGAACTGGTTGTGTACATAGATCTTTAATCCCTCACATTGGAGGCCATGCACGATTAAGGCAAAAGATGCTAAAATGGGCGCAGTTGTATGCGACTCATAATCAGGTCCATAATCTCTTACCAGACTTCTATGTATGATACAGCTGCCTAAATGCCACAAGTTACTCATGGATATTACCTGTATCGTGGGATTGGTGGTAGTGACGTGCGGTGGGGTGAGGCAGAGCCTTTCCTGTCATACTAACATTTGTACCAGAGTTTTGACTGCGTAAAGTATATGAAAAATACAAAAAATGTGTTTGAAATATCTTCTTTGCATTATTCTAATAATTTTTATAACTCTGGAGTAAAAGGTCTATGGCGGGTGAGGCAGTGCCTCACCTGTCTATCTTTTCAGCACATCTCTGATCAAAACTCACCAAATTTCCAGGAGTTTATACTGCTGCACCTGTGTATAATGCCCAGATGTATGTTTTGGCTCAAATATTGCATGTAAATCTGGCTCTGGTGCTAGTCAGTGCCTCCTGAGCTATTTAGCTCACCGCACGTCCCTGATTATTTGGCGGAGACCTTGAACTAAGGCATGGACTCTGGTGGTATTCACCAGGGACCCCCACAAGGAGCTTTGGACTAAGTATGGGCACACATCAGGATGATTTGGCCTCCAATCCCCAGATTTCAACGCGTCATACGATCGATTTTATGGAGAAATTACAAAATCGTACCTGTTTTGACAACGATCCCGATCCGATGTGCGCCCCCGCCGCTCGTATGTCAGATTGGAGATTTTACCTACTGCAGTAAAGATTCGTCAGTCCGACCTCCGATTGGGTGCTGACTGTGTGCATATTGTGTGTGTGTTTGCATCTCCAATCCATCGTGAGACCATCGTGCAACCCGCCTATTTATATCCCCGCAGCTAGTCCTGCCCATTATATAAATTTCAAAGGCCAGAGGGGCGTGGCCTGACGGGGGACACGATCAGACGCCTAATAGCTCAGCTCCACCACTCCAAGCTGATAAACACCTCACAGAGTGTCCCTACACGCCAGCTGTGGGACCAACTTACCCTGTCCCACCGCCTGCAAGTCTGGAGTGCGCGCTGCGGAGCCGGGAAGCCATCTCTCCGGCTTCTGCGGGTTGAGGCCTACTTCTGGATCCGAAGCCGCGGTGTAAAGTTGCCAAGGGCTTCCGCTGACGGGCGCCGGCCAGCGCGGTCCTCGGCTCACTACACGGTTTCCCTTCTGGCTGAGCGCAGGACCCTCCTTGACCCTGCTGCTGGTCCTGGAGCAGGGCCGGATTAACAATGGGGCGGATGGAGCTGCAGCTCCAGGCCTCTCATTGAAAATAGGCCCACAGGATCCAATGCAGTACAGCCAGTGTTGACAGGAAAAATAATTCCTGTCACCACCAGCAGCTTGGCTCCCTCATCTCCTGGCTGCCAAAGGTAGCTCCAGCCAACCTGCCGAACACCCTATTGTCGGTCTGACACTCTGCTGCCCAGGACCCACCCACTCTCAGCCTCCGGACATGCCAAAGCTCCGCCGCCTTACCAGTGTAAAGCTACGTCCACACAGCAGCTGAAGCCCAGCCAGCCACCCCGACTAGTTTTAAGCTTCGTCCATGAAGCTCCGCTCCCGACCCGCTTAAGCTCCGCCCCCTGCCCGCTGAAGCTCCGCCTCCGGCCGCTAAAGCTCCGTCCCTGACCCGCTGAAGCTCCGCCCCCGACCCGCTGAAGCTCCACCCCCAACTCGCCGAAGCTCCTTTCCCAGGCCAGTCCGAAGCTTCAACCTTATACCAACCGAAGCTCCGCTGGCCTGTCTGCAATTGCTGCTCACTATTTCCTCTGCTACCCGTGAATATCAGTAATTACTGATGAAAAAGGGGAAGGACCTTCACTGGAGAAATCGGCTTCTATTTCTGAGGAGCGCTGGATGTCGTGAATTTCACAGCAGAGCGCGGTCATGCTACACGTGGTGAGGTGCAGAGCACACCGGCCCAGAAGTCTTCCCTTTCCCCCTATTTCTGTAAGTTCTTTGTGTCACTAAGTGTATCTGTCTCTGTGTGCCAGTAAGGGCTGTCTGTCAGTAAGTGATCTGTGTTAGTAGTGATCTGTTGTGTGTGTCAGTAAATACTGTCAGTCAGTTAGTGTCATGTCAGTATGTGGTGTGTGTCAGTAAATACTGTCAGTCAGTTAGTGTCATGTCAGTATGTGGTGTGTGTCAGTAAGGCGACTCTGCTGCCGTAATGTGTAAAAAGGGTCACTCTGCTGCCGTAATGTGTAAAAAGGGTCACTCTGCTGCCGTAATGTGTAAAAAGAGCGACTCTCCTGCCGTAATGTGTAAAAAGGGTCACTCTGCTGCCGTAATGTGTAAAAAGGGCGACTCTGCTGCCGTAATGTGTAAAATGGGTCACTCTGCTGCCGTAATGTGTAAAATGGGTCACTCTGCTGCCGTAATGTGTAAAATGGGTCACTCTGCTGCCGTAATGTGTAAAAAGAGTGACTCTCCTGCCGTAATGTGTAAAAAGAGTGACTCTCCTGCCGTTATGTGTAAAAAGGGCGACTCTCCTGCCATAATGTGTAAAAAGGGGACTCAGCAGCAGTAATGTGTAAAAGGGGCGACTCTGCTACCGTAATGTGTAAAAAGGGGACTCTGCTGCCGTAATGTGTAAAAAGGGCGACTCTGCTGCCGCAATGTGTAAAAAGGGCGACTCTGCTGCCGTAATGTGTAAAAAGGGCGACTCTGCTGCCGTAATGTGTAAAAAGGGCAACTCTGCTGCCGTAATGTGTAAAAAGAGCGACTCTCCTGCCGTTATGTGTAAAAAGGGCGACTCTCCTGCCGTAATGTGTAAAAAGGGGCGACTCTCCTGCCGTAATGTGTAAAAAGGGGACTCTGCTGCCATAATGTGTAAAAAGGGGGACTCTGCTACCGTAATGTGTAAAAAGGGTGACTCTGCTGCTGTAATGTGTAAAAAGGGTGACTCTGCTGCTGTAATGTGTAAAAAGGGGACGCTGTTTGCCATAATGTGTACGAAGGGGACTCTGCTGCCGTAATGTGTAAAAAGGACGACTCTGCTGCCGTAATGTGTAAAAAGGGGACGCTGTTTAAAAAAGGGGAACTCTACTAAGTGTCAACACATCTCTGCTCCCCTTTCCTCATTTGATCTGTAGCGCCCCCATCTTTTCTGATCTTTCCACATCTGCTTTGTTTGCACAATTGTTGCTCCCATTTTTACCTGCTTTGTATGTTGATACAGTCACCTCAATGTACAAATGAGACGCATGTGTTACAGCCAAATGTATTTATATTTTGCATCTGGATACCCTTACCTCTACAACCTGTTCTTGCATCCAAGCATCCTCACCCCTACACCCTGTCCCTGCATCCAGGGACTGTCACCATTACACCCTGTCCATGCATGCATCCAGATACCATCATCCCTACATGCTGACCTTTCCAGAGGCCCTCAACCCAACAGAGGGTCCCTTCATCCAGAGACCTGCTCACACCCATAGTAGCACCCAGTCTAGCAATCTCCTAGACTGCATGTGCCTCAGTCTTACCCCAAACTGACCTGTGTCACCCCCTGGCTGTGATGTCCTCTGTATGTTATGGTGGTTGTAGGAGTTCTATATATCATAAGGCATTCACTGCAATGGAAGTTACTGTAATGATAGGTGTATTGTATGGCAGTCAATGCAATGCTCTCTGTATTATAATTTGGTCACTGTTACTCTTTTCATTATGTGGCAGTGACTGTGATGATCTCTGTATTATATGACATTCACTACAATGATCTCTGTCACATGGCAATCACTGTGATGTGCTTTGCATTATATGGTGGTCACTGCGATGCTCTTTGTATCTTATGATGGTCACTGACTCTCTGTATTATATGGTAGTCACAAACATCTTCATTTTATAGCTGCATTATTAAGTGGTTGAAGGCAAGCACTAGCTATGTTAGTCATTGATAGCCTTATGTAGATCACACCCACGCCACACTGGTCACACCCCCACATCACTAGTTATACCGCCACAGCGCTTGTCACACAATCTGCCAAGCACAAAATAGGCCCTTCATAAATTTCAGCTCCAGGCCCATGTGGACCTTAATCTGGCACTGTCCTGGAGTGCTCGCCCCTGCCGCTGGAGACCTGCAGCGTGCTGCCCACAGGGGGACACGGCCGTGACTGAGCCCTGCTGTTCTCTCTGATGCACCCGGTGCGGTGCTCCCTGGCGGACGGACCTGGTTCACCCGCCTCCTCTGCACATCATCAGGTCAGTCGGGCTCCCTGTCCTGCTCCCTACGACCCATGCGCACTGGTCGTTTGGGGTGCTGAGGGGACGAATCACATCTCCCCCTGGTGCTAGTGACTTTACCCTGCTGTGGTGGAGAACCTCTCTTCAATGCCTTTTAACACCCTGGCTGTTTCTCTCCACATAGCCATCCTGCCTCTCTGCATTGTGTCCCTAGGGACCCCACCCTCCACCACATCTACTTATTTGTCGGCAGCTCCTTCTATCCTTTGATACTGCCGCTATACCAGCCGGGACCCCTGCTTCCCTGTCCACGTTACGGCTGTATTATTATACGGGGGTCGACCTACTCCTTCTTTAGTGGCTATCTCTATACCGGCATTATATCGTCTACCCTGATGCATACCTGAAACTGCAGTACGTGGTCTTCCCTGGGTGTTTTTGTTTCCTGACCTCCCCAACCCATACATTTCTGAGCTTCCCCTGGCGAATCATATATCATAGTTTACTATATTACACTGGTCTGGTCCGCATGCAGAAATCTTCGAACAAGACACCTAAACAAGGGGGTGCTGATATCTCTCAACATTTCACTAGGGGCAAAAATATTCAACATCGGGGTCTACCCTCCCCTCTTCACGACTCTATGGATAACTCCGCCACACCGCACTCTGCTCTGTCTACCAAGGATGATATCATAGCTCTCCGCTCTCTTATCATGGACTTTTTAAGGAATCCCTGGAGATCAAATTGGATAAAGCAGTGACTTCCATTAAGGCGGACATTTCATCCCTCGCCTCTAGAGCCTCCACAATGGAAACTTGTCAAGATACTTTCCAGAAAGCTCTAAATGATACGGGTCGTGACCTGGACCATATCGTCTCAGAACTGTCTGAACTTTGCACTACAAATGAGGATCTTGAGAATCGCGAACGCAGATCCAATCTCCGCATTCGCAACGTTTCTGAATCCATAGGTGCAGAAGAGCTCAAACCCTACCTTCATGTGCTTTTTTCCTTTCTGATACCGGATCTGGGGGATGTTCAGTTTCCCCTAGTAAGGGCTCATCGTGCCCTTCGCCCTAAGCCTAAGGCCTGTGAACCCCTCCCCCCCCCCGTGATGTAGTCCTTCGCTTTCTCAAGTTTAAAGATAAGGAAAGGGTCCTCCATTCTACTTGTGGAAAGCCTCATGTACTTTTCAACTCATCTAAACTTCAGTTTTTCCAAGATTTGGCTCCTCTAACCATAGCTAAACGGAGGGAACTCCGTGATCTAACTAAGGCCCTATGTGATAGAAACATTCACTACCGTTGGGGTTTCCCCTTCAAGATGATCATTGACCTTCAGGGGAAAACGGTTATCATCAGAGATCTTCATGAAGGCAAGGATTTGCTCTCACGCATAGAGGAAGCTGGACCCCCTGTTGAGGAAGATCGTTCATCTTAACACTTGATCCTACATAGAGAAAAATATTTCTCTGACGTCCTAGTGGATGCTGGGAACTCCGTAAGGACCATGGGGAATAGACGGGCTCCGCAGGAGACTGGGCACTCTAAAAGAAAGATTAGGTACTATCTGGTGTGCACTGGCTCCTCCCTCTATGCCCCTCCTCCAGACCTCAGTTAGAATCTGTGCCCGGCCAGAGCTGGGTGCTCCTAGTGGGCTCTCCTGAGCTTGCTAGAAAAGAAAGTATTTGTTAGGTTTTTTATTTTCAGTGAGATCTGCTGGCAACAGACTCACTGCTACGTGGGACTGAGGGGAGAGAAGCAAACCTACCTGCTTGCAGCTAGCTTGTGCTTCTTAGGCTACTGGACACCATTAGCTCCAGAGGGTTCGAACACAGGGCCTGACCTCGATCGTCCGTTCCCGGAGCCGCGCTGCCGTCCCCCTTGCAGAGCCAGAAGACAGAAGAGTAGCGATGAAATCGGCGGCAGAAGACTCCTGTCTTCATTAAGGTAGCGCACAGCACCGCAGCTGTGCGCCATTGCTCCCACAGCACACCACACACTCCGGTCACTGTAGGGTGCAGGGCGCTGGGGGGGGGGGGGGGCGCCCTGGGCAGCAATTATAATACCTTTTGGCAATTAAAATACACATAATACAGTCTGCAAACTGTATATGTGTAAAAAACCCCGCCATTAAGTTACATAAAACGCGGGACAGAAGCCCGCCACTGAGGGGGCGGGGCCTTCTTCCTCAGCACACCAGCGCCATTTTCCCTTCACAGTTCCGCTGGAAGCAGCTCCCCAGGCTCTCCCCTGCAGTATCCTGATACAAGAAGGGTAAAAAAGAGAGGGGGGGGGGGGCACATAAATTTAGGCGCAAATAAGATATTAAGCAGCTATTGGGTAAATCACTTTTTATAGTGTAAATCCCTGTGTTATATAGCGCTGTGGTGTGTGCTGGCATACTCTCTCTCTGTCTCCCCAAAGGACTTTGTGGGGTCCTGTCCTCAGTCTGAGCATTCCCTGTGTGTGTGCGGTGTGTCGGTACGGCTGTGTCGACATGTTTGATGAGGAGGGTTACGTGGAGGCGGAGCAGGGGCAGATAAGTGTGCTGTCACCCCCGACGGGGCTGACACCTGATTGGATGGCTATGTGGAAGGTCTTAACCGACAGTGTCAACTCCTTACATAAAAGGTTCGATGCTGCAGCAGCCTTGGGACAGCCAGGTTCTCAGCCCGCGCCTGCCCAGGCGACTCAGAAGCAGTCAGGGGCTCATAAACGCCCGCTAGCTCAGATGGTAGACACAGATGTCGACACGGAGTCTGTAGATGAGGATGAGACAAATGTACAGTCTACAAAGGCCATCCGATGCATGATTACTGCAATGAAAGATGTATTACACATTTCTGACATTAACCCGGTTACCACCAAGAGGGGTATTATGTTTGGGGAGAAAAAGCAGCCAGTGACTTTTCCCCCATCTGATGAATTAAATGAATTGTGTGAAGAAGCATGGAGTTCCCCTGATAAGAAACTAGTGATTTCTAAGAGGTTACTGATGGCGTACCCTTTCCCGCCAACGGATAGGTTACGTTGGGAAACATCCCCTAGGGTGGACAAGGCGCTAACACGCTTATCTAAAAGGGTGGCACTGCTGTCTCAGGATACGGCCGCCCTAAAGGAGCCTGCAGATAGAAAGCAGGAAGCTATCCTGAAGTCTGTGTATACACACTCTGGTACTCTACTGAGACCTGCTATTGCTTTAGCCTGGATGTGTAGTGCTGCAGCAGCATGGACTGATACCCTGTCAGACAACATTGATTCCCTCGACAGGGATACTGTTTTGCTAACCCTCGGACATATAAAAGATGTTGTCTTATATATGCGGGAGGGACATTTGCCTGCTGGCATCTAGAATTAATGCAATGTCCATTTCTGCCAGGAGAGTATTATGGACTCGGCAGTGGACAGGTGATGCTGATTCTAAAAAACACATGGAGGTTTTGCATTATAAGGGTGAGGAATTGTTTGGGGATGGTCTCTCGCAACTGCTGGGAAGTCGACTTTTTTACCTCAGGTTCCCTCACAGCCTAAGAAAGCACCGTATTATCAAGTGCAGTCCTTTCGGCCTCAGAAAGGCAAGCGGGTCAGAGGAGCATCCTTTCTGGCCAGAGGCAAGGGTAGAGGAAAGTAGCTGCACCAGGCAGCCAGTTCCCAGGAACAAAAATCCTCCCCTGCTTCCACTAAGTCCACCGCATGACGTTGGGGCTCCACAGGCGGAGCCAGGTGCGGTGGGGGCGCATCTCCGAAACTTCAGCAACCAGTGGGTTCGCTCACAAGTGGATCTCTGGGCTGTACAAATTGTATCTCAGGGATACAAGCTGGAGTTCGAGGCGACTCCCCCTCGCCGTTACCTCAAATCAGCCTTGCCAGCTGCTCCCAGGGAAAGGGAGGTAGTACTGGCGGCAATTCACAAGCTGTACCTCCAGCAGGTGATAATCAAGGTCCCCCTCCTTCAACAGGGAAGAGGTTACTATTCCACAATGTTTGTGGTACCGAAACCGGACGGTTCGGTGAGACCCATTCTGAATTTAAAATCCTTGAACACGTATATAAAGAAGTTCAAGTTCAAAATGGAATCGCTCAGGGCGGTTATTGCAAGCCTGGAAGAGGGGAATTTTATGGTGTCGCTGGACATCAAGGATGCTTACTTGCATGTCCCCATTTACCCACCTCACCAGGAATACCTCAGGTTTGTGGTACAGGACTGTAATTACCAATTCCAGACGTTACCGTTTGGTCTCTCCACGGCACCGAGAATATTTACCAAGGTAATGGCCGTAATGATGATACTCCTTCGGAAGAAGGGAGTTATAATTATCCCATACTTAGACGATCTCCTCATAAAGGCGAGGTCCAGAGAGCAGTTGTTGGTCAGCGTAGCACTCTCTCAGGAAGTGTTGCAACAGCACGGCTGGATTCTGAATATCCCAAAGTCGCAGCTGATTACTGCGACGCATCTGCTTTTCCTGGGCATGATTCTGGACACAGAACAGAAGAAGGTGTTTCTCCCGGTGGAGAAGGCCCAGGAATTGTCATCTCTGGTCAGGGACCTCCTGAAACCAAAACAGGTGTCGGTGCATCACTGCACGCGAGTCCTGGGAAAGATGGTGGCTTCTTACGAAGAAATTCCCTTCGGCAGGTTCCATGCAAGGATCTTTCAGTGGGATCTGTTGGACAAATGGTCCGGATCGCATCTTCAGATGCATCAGTTGATCACCCTGTCCCCAAGGGCCAGGGTGTCTCTGCTGTGGTGGCCGCAGAGTGCTCATCTTCTCGAGGGCCGCGGGTTCGGCATACAGGCCTGGGTCCTGGTGACCACGGATGCAAGCCTCAGAGGATGGGGGGCAGTCACTCAGGGAAGAAACTTCCAAGGACGGTGGTCAAGTCTGGAGACTTCACTGCACATAAATATACTGGAACTAAGGACCATTTACAACGCCCTGAGTCAAGCAGAGCCCCTGCTTCAAAACCAGATGGCGTCCCGCCTCAACAAAAAGCTAAAAAAATATTGCGCCAGGTCAAGGGACCCTCAGGCGATAGCTGTGGACGCACTAGTGACACCGTGGGTGTACCAGTCGGTTTATGTGTTTCCTCCTCTTCCTCTCATACGCAAGGTACTGAGGATAGTAAGAAAGAGAGGAGTAAGAACTATACTCATCGTTCCGGATTGGCCAAGAAGAACTTGGTACTCAGAACTACAAGAAATTATCTCAGAGGACCCATGGCCTCTTCCTCTAAGACAGGACCTGTTACAACAGGGGCCATGTCTGTTCCAAGACTTACCGCGGCTGCGTTTGACGGCATGGCGGTTGAACGCCGGATCCTAACGGAAAAGGGCATTCCAGATGAAGTGATTCCTACGATGATAAAAGCTAGGAAGGATGTGACAGCAAAGCATTATCACCGCATATGGCGGAAATATGTCGCTTGGTGTGAGGCCAGGAAGGCCCCAACAGAGGAATTCCAGCTGGGTCGATTTCTGCACTTCCTACAGTCAGGGGTGACTATGGGCCTAAAATTGGGGTCCATAAAGGTCCAGATTTCGGCCTTATCTATTTTCTTTCAAAAAGAACTGGCTTCACTGCCTGAAGTTCAGACGGTTGTAAAGGGAGTGCTGCATATTCAGCCCCCTTTTGTGCCTCCAGTGGCACCTTGGGATCTTAACGTTGTGTTGGATTTCCTGAAATCACACTGGTTTGAGCCACTTAGGACCGTGGAGCTAAAGTATCTCACGTGGAAGGTGGTCATGCTGTTGGCCTTAGCTTCAGCTAGGCGTGTGTCAGAATTGGCGGCTTTGTCATGTAAAAGCCCGTATCTGATCTTCCATATGGACAGGGCAGAATTGAGGACTCGTCCCCAATTTCTCCCAAAGGTGGTATCAGCGTTTCATTTGAACCAACCTATTGTGGTGCCTGCGGCTACTCGGGACTTGGAGGATTCCAAGTTGCTGGACGTAGTCCGGGCTTTGAAAATGTATGTTTCCAGGACGGCTGGAGGCAGGAAAACTGACTCGCTATTTATCCTGCATGCACCCAACAAGCTGGGTGCTCCTGCTTCAAAGCAAACTATTGCTCGCTGGATCTGTTGCACGATTCAGCTGGCACATTCTGCGGCTGGACTGCCGCATCCTAAATCAGTAAAAGCCCATTCCACAAGTGAGGTGGGCTCTTCTTGGGCGGCTGCCTGAGGGGTCTCGGCTTTACAGCTTTGCCGAGCTGCTACTTGGTTGGGTTCAAACACATTTGCTAAATTCTACAAGTTTGATACCCTGGCTGAGGAGGACCTTGAGTTTGCTAATTCGGTGCTGCAGAGTCATCCGCACTCTCCCGCCCGTTTGGGAGCTTTGGTATAATCCCCATGGTCCTTACGGAGTTCCCAGCATCCACTAGGACGTCACAGAAAATAAGAATTTACTCACCGGTAATTCTATTTCTCGTAGTCCGTAGTGGATGCTGGGCGCCCGTCCCAAGTGCGGACTCTCTGCAATACATGTATATAGTTATTGCTTCACTAAAGGGTTATTGTTATGAGCCATCCGTAAAAGGAGTCTCAGTTGTTGTTCATACTGTTAACTGGGTATGGTTATCACAAGTTGTACGGTGTGATTGGTGTGGCTGGTATGAGTCTTACCCTGGATTCCAAAATCCTTTCCTTGTTGTGTCAGCTCTTCCGGGCACAGTTTCCCTAACTGAGGTCTGGAGGAGGGGCATAGAGGGAGGAGCCAGTGCACACCAGATAGTACCTAATCTTTCTTTTAGAGTACCCGTCTATTCCCCATGGTCCTTACGGAGTTCCCAGAATCCACTACGGACTACGAGAAATAGAATTACCGGTGAGTAAATTCTTATTTTTCTTGCCACCCCTTTCTTGTCTCCTCAGGTTTCCATGTAACTCTCACTGACTGTTTGCTGTACGTGACTTAACTCTTATTGCACATATGTAAGAATTTCAATATTTTGCTTACTTACTGTATTTGTCCGTTCCCCGCACCCCCTTTTTTTTTCCCATGACGCCTTTCATTCTCCTATTGAACTATGCCTTTTAGTTGTCCTTTGCAGCAGATTAAGCCCACTGTGTTTATCGCAACCTGGGTGATCACGTTTTGGTTCCTAACAGTCACCCCTGGCTTTGACAGCTTATCTTGCCCTAGTTATGATGACCCCAGCTCTCCCCGATGCTGCGTTTTGCCTCCTGTTATCTTGTTCCATGTTCTGGGACTTATGGTACCTCCTAGAGTTCAATGGCAAATATGTTTAGCTCCTTGCACTGTTACATTTTTTACCCTCCCGCTATCCTAACATCTACAAGTTTTATCTATTTTTGGGTTATACTGTGACTCCTGAGCACTGAGGTTTTCTCCCAGATGCTCTATACAACACTATAGCCCCTGGAGCGGGCACTCTGTGCGTGTTGTTTGTATTTCTCATAACGAATATGTATTCTTACACCCTGCACGGTTTATGGTATTTTTTAGGTGATAGTTGTTTATTGTACTTTTTTGTGCTCACTGTGTTTTGTTTTGTTTTGTTTCTTCTCCCTCCTTCCTACCCCTTTACTTCCCTTACCCAGGGGACACCGTCCCATCTCTTGCCATCTATATATCTGTGCTTATTTAGTTTAATGTAATATTCCTCCCCCTGTTAGGTTGTGCCTCTACTTCCCGTTCCTCCCTCCTTTGATATATTGAGTATATATTGAGTACCTACCCCCTTTGTATTGAGTAACCTTTTTACTTCTTCTTAACTTTCTGTACTTTGCTCAGTTCAGGTTGAGTGCTCTGTCCCTTTCCCCCTTTTCTTTGATTCTTTGTATTGAGCGAGTCGTCTCCTTCCCTCTGTCCCCCCTCTCTGTCTCCCCTCTATTCTTCTCCATTTCTTAGCAACATGCCTTTCACCATTGCCTCTATGAATGTCCGGGGTCATAATACGCCCCAAAAATGCTCTCACTTGTTCCGTACAATCCGCTCCGTACACGCAGACATAGTCCTACTACAGGAAACGCACTTTAAAAAGGCGGGCCATCCCACTTTGTCTTCCAAACATTTCTCCACTGTGTTGTACTCCTCAAGTAAATCTAAGCATAACGGAGTCGCTATCTTGATAAGCAAAAAACTCTCCTTCATTCAAAGCTTGCTACTGTCAAAGTCAAAAATATTACATAAAGAGAACATACAAACTACACATATTTAAGTCGCTATACTTGCAAATACGCGCAGCGAGCACAGCCATATATGGTAACACACGCATTTACACGGACATGCCACAGAGATGGATTCGACACTTATTTCATACAGTACATAATTATAATAATATCAAGCGCCAGACATCATGATGATTTAGAATTATATATATTGAAGTAATGTCATGAATGTGTATTATTTGAACGGAACCAGATACACCTATTATGTTTACTATTAAAACATGCAGATTGGTGTGTAGATTAATTTGATACTTGTTATTAAGTTGTGGGACATTGCAGCGGATAATTATGATTACATGTATAAAAGCTAAAATCACTTCTATTAGAACAATAGAAGCTCCAAACAGGTAATGAACGGGAAACTCATGCCAGCCCCTTTGGATGTCTTCAAGGCTGAATCTGATTACCATATACAAAGGAACTGGTGACTCATCATGAGTCCCCTCCCCCAGAAACTAGATGAGACATAAGCTGACCACACAGGAGGTCAGTTACTTGCTTTTTGGTCTCAGAGGATGATGGAGGAGTTGCTGGCAGTTCAGTTCCTGTATTTGTTTACAGAGAGAGACATAAGCTGCATTGGAGGGAATGGTAATTGTATCGCTGGCATGTAACTAAAACTGTATGTAATGGCATATAACTGTATGTAATTGTATGTTCTAACTGCTTACTGTGTGAAGTGTAACCATGTAACTATAGGTATACTGTACTTTGTAATATATATTGAATCCATATCCTTTTTAATAACAAATATATATATATATCAATGAGCTTTGGAACTCAGATAATGTGTGGGTGTATTGTTTTCTCTTATGGGATGCAGTGTTTTGCGATGTACAGCGCACTTTTATCGTATATGGTAATAAGATGCGACTTGGCGTCTGCAATAATATTAGAGCGGGCATTTTAAATATTTGTGAGAAATCAATTTGGCATTCTTAGATGGGGGCTCGTCCGGGATATCAGGGTCTTAATGATGCACTGTACATTACAAATGTGGCTGTAATTGACCGGCTCCAATGGACGCATTGAGAAGCTGATGAAAATAACATTCACGTTAATGTATTTTTGTGTTATCAGTAAGCCAATGATTTGAAATTCAAGGGACAATGCGTTTCTCATAATATTTAAGATGCTAAAATGTATTTTTATTGTTGCAAAACAAGGTTCAAATAAGTCATATTGTGTTTGATTCAGATTGGATTGTTTATCTGTTTAAGTAGGTTTAAAAGTATATTTAAAAGTTACTGCATAGCCTTGATATAGTGTTTTTTTTTAACTCAGGCCTAAAATAACTTCTGGTGCTTGTATGATGTGTGATTTCTTTGTGACAAAGGAAGTCGCATGGTCTGTCCTCCATTTTGGACTAACCACATGGCCTGTCCACCCTTTTGTGTAACACTCATGGATGTGGAAGGGGGAGGAGCAGCGGCCATTTTGGGAAGGTCATTTTTCTAAATGGCTGATTTTCAGTCTGCTCAGAATAATAAGCTTTCCTTGGTCACATGAAACACGATTTATGAGTTACCAAAGCATTTATTTAACCCATGCCATAGTCAATTACAAATAGTTTCAATGGGGCCCAGTGAAAGTTAATAGTGAGATGAATACTTGATGTAAGAATTACACACAGATATAAACAAAGTTTTTTTTTCTTTTACCTCTAGGATTTAGTTAACTCTGCTTGCTATAAGATAGCCATTGAAATGCAAATTAACCTGTGTAACTGCTTTTTCCTAGCAGTGAAAAAACACCTTTACAGGCAGCCAAAAGCACATAGCATTGATATGCAAATTAGAAGCACTGAATGGGTAAATGAGTCCCATAGGAGACCAGTGAATGGTACATATATATATTATTATTATAATTATATGTATATTTATATAAGTGTATGTTCTGCAAGATAGCTATCCAATCTGAATCTTATTGTTTAAATTATTGATTATTGCTAGAGTCATTATAAATCTGTGTGAAATAGGATACATTTGTTGCTATATAGGTAAATTTATAGGTAAATCTGAAATAAAAGTATTTTAAGGAAGTAAGCGTAAAGACACAAACGCAGTTCTGCATAAAAGTTTATACAGAACAAGTTGTGTCTAGTGGGCAATAGTAATTAGTATTGTTCACATTTAGAGAATTGTATGATTTGTGCTATTGCGGACGTACGGTTTTGTACACGTGTCTCAGACAAAGTACGGAACTGCACACGCAGCGTAATAGACACGCACGGTAGCGTGTTTGCGCAAAGTGCGTAAGAATGCGGGCGATAAGTACAAATTATACAATAGTGTCGTTTAGTTCAAAGGTGGGATAGTAGACATTTAATACAATAGCACACAACTATCAGATTTCAAAAGCAGGTTACTCTAAATTTAGTTTAAAAACTGTATTGCCTCTGGGGTAAAGCTGCCTATCTGAATGAAAATATTTTCTGTACAGAAAAACAAAGTGTATTTAAGTGAGCGAACGCAGGAGTGAGTGGATACTGAACCCAGGAACTGAAGTGGTCTGAAGTGGTAACACTGGGTTAGTAGAGGCCCGGTGGCGTAGGATTCGCTACCCTGCGTTATTAGGAACTGAAGTGGTCTGAAGTGATCCCATACAACTAAAGTGGTCTGGAGTGGTCTAGGCTAAAGTGGTCTACAGCAATCGCAGGGCATATAGATAACTAGTATCTATAGGCTGTGCTATTGCATCGCATGTCCGTGTGTTCTACTCAGCACAACGTGATACCATTGTGTCATATGCGCTGTGGGAGAGCATACGCAGACGTGATTGATAGACAAAAGGGGTTTTTCTTTGACAACGTCAGGAAATCTCCCTGGTGGGCTTCACTGGAAAGGGTGAAGGATAGTTATCTAATTTCTCTGTTTTCACCCTACAAACAATTCCAGTTGAAAGATACCAAAAAGGAATTTTTCGCTGCCTCTCTCAGGAAAATATTCCAAACAGAACTTCCACCGAAAGAAATGACGGTGTTATAAGGTCTGATAGGGGCCCTAGGTTGGGTACATTGCCTTCGCTATCGACAGTGTATGGTAGTACTGGCCAACGTGGGCGGAGAGTGGGTGGAAGCGCTCAGAGAACTTTCACCGTCGCCTTATATTGAGTATTTTGGTGTTTGTGGGAAAAGGCCCACAATTATGGGAGCCAGTTGCTCAAGTAAGGGACGTTTAACCAGGGTTCAGGTTGAAGAGCCGCGGCCCAGGGGGTCAGCGAAGTTTAAAGGAAAAAGTATTATGTGTGGGAAATATGGTCCACATGCTGAAGACTTTTTGTCTGAATGGGAATGTATGACTGACAATGATAGGGTACCATTCCCTAGGGTGGACAGCTTTGAACCAGAGGTATTGCAGAACTTAAGGATAAAAATATGTCTGATAAAATCCCAAAAAACAAAGGGTCAGACATACAAATTGTTTAAACCTGTGACAGCAAGAGGGGTTGGTGAGTTTGATCCTAAGGTATTGCAGGTGGTATGTTTAACCAAAGTCATATAAGACAAGAACGGAAATATAAGAACTGTTTGAACTTGTAGCAACAATTAATAAGTAGGAAAAAAAAAAAAAGAGAATGCAAGTACACCGCCTTATGTAGATGTGGAAGCAGTTACGGCCAGCATACAAACTATAGAAAATAATAAAAATATGAAAAATATGACTGTAACCTATATATGTACTAATGAATGTTGAAGTTTTATTTAGGAGGAGAAGGTGACCTGATCGTTTTCAGCCATTTCTCATGCACCCAGAGGAGAATCCAACCGGTAAAAGAAGAGCAGTAGCCTGTGGGGGAAGTGGCTGAGACCAGTGGAACAGGTAAGTATGGTATCATTCGTGTACATATATAGTAAAACCCAAAAATAAAACAAAAAAATCAAGAAAGTAACGTCAGAAATGGAGAAAAAAACTGTCCGCACATTAGTATTTGCCAGTAGGAAAGCGGACAGAGACAAGGTAACCCCAGGGTATTTCTTTCAGTTACCATACAAGAAGTATTCATTCCTAGTAATGCCCCTAGTAAAGATGAGCTTGGACATGTTTGTTGGACCACGTACAGTCCCTTAATACGGGATGAGAAGGATTGAATGAAATACTTCGCATGACCTAGAAGCTTTGTTAAACTTTTTTTTGTTTGTTTTTGTCTATTACAGAAATAGAAAACTCTCCATCTGGATAAGATCACTGGTAAACACTAATTCGGCAAATGGGAGGTGGCTGTCTCTGTGCAAATGGACGGGCTCAATAAGGCATTGAGTGTCAGGGTGCAGACTTCTTTGCAAAATTGGAAAGGGGTCATAGTAGCTAATTTTAGATAGTGTGCTATTAAACATCACAAGAATAGTGTTAGGCGCAGAGAACAACAGGTGGAGAGGTTGAGGACGGTAAGTATACTGGCACATACAGGAAAGACCCATCAGTCCAAACCCCAGATCCCTAATGGTCAATAATATGTTACACTTGTAGGAAGGAAGGGCATTTTGCCAGAGATTGTAGGAGTAGTAGGACACATAGTCAATATAGATCCCCTAGACAGAAAACACAAGCCACATTATTAAACACATAGACGGGACCAAGGGACATATAGTAAGGAATCATAAGCCTAATAAAAAACACAGATTCGGCTAATGGGAAGAACAAAATAAATGCAACTTACTAATGTTACATTTCACTGTTCTAGATGCATGTCCATCACAGGTAGAGGAAATTAACTCACAGATACCGGGTTCCCTATGAACTTAGGATGGACAGGACACTGGATTGGTGGCTGGGATAGTCCCAGTAGAGATAAGACACACAGAATTTTTTTTTAAGGGGAGTAGACCAAGTAGAGAATCACTTCCCTGTAGTGCCCAATTCAGTTATCAAATTTTTATAAAATCTTCTTCACCTCTACAAACTCATCTGTCACCAACCTCTATTCTGTTTCTCTACAGTTTTCCTCTTCATCCCTTGCGTTCACACAGGGTGGTACAATACATGGACCCAATTACAGTTCAAACTCCACATGCCTAGGTCCTTCAGAGTTCTGCCCAAACCCAGTATATCTCAACAGCACGATGACACCAGTATTACTGCAGCGTGCCTTGTCATGCACAAAGGGTGGAGAATGAGAATACTGGTGAAGGGAAATTTTGTATAGACACTGATATGCCTGTTGGTGAATGGCAAACCTGACATTTTCTTTTTCATTTTCTTCTTCTTTCTCTCCTCTAGAGAGGTTTCTTTTCTTTTTTTTTTTTTTGAGTTATGCTCATGGTACTCTACATTGCAAACACACGATAGTTAAATTAAGATACAAAAATTTGTGTTCCCTGCAGGAAGAGGCAGTCTGGAGGACAAAGGGGTATGGCCAGGAGTCCTCAGGACTGTGGGCAGGTGGACACGGTAAGCCAGTAGCCCCCAGAGCATACTTTCTAAGTCTAGCTGAGGTGGCACACGGTCTGACTCATCTAGGCAAAGAGTGTAGATGCAGGCTGATGAGAGCCTACTGGTGTGCGCCAGGATTCTATTCTCATGCAGGGAAGAGAGCAATGACCTGTCTTACTTGCTTGAGGAAGAATATTGGTAAAGCAATACCAATAGAGCCATCCCATATCCCTCCTGCAGACGGATCTTTTCAGGAAATACAAATCGACTTCGTACAGTTAACACCCTTTAGGAATTATTGTTATGTATAGGTGTGCACTGATGTTTTCTCAAACTGGGTAGATGCATTTCCTGCCGCCACGGATGCTGCTGTATTTACCGCAAAGAAAAATTGCGCAGAACTTTGTGTGTTGATAATGGTACCCCTAAAGGTTTAGCAAAGCTTGAAATTGTACTATTGTGATCATAGTTACTGCCACTAGTATTATGTAGCTTCAGAACCACTCCCAGATCTTCACTCGACGAATCACCCTCTTCATTTGTTTTGGTTTTGGTATTTGTGTCTTTTTGGTTGTTTTTGAAAGACAACCTCATGTCATGATTGATCCGCACAATGATCAGAAATACACCAATGAGGTGACAGTACAGTACCTTGTTGAGATGAGCCAGCATTTGAGAACTTGACAAAAGTTGATTGCTGGTATGCCAAATGCTAACTGTCTTGATTGTGAACCAAGAGACTGTGTGATTGTTCTTACGCTCAGGTTGCCTAATAGACAGGTGGGAAGGACCATACCAAGATTTGTTGACAGCACTAAAGGTCGCCGAAAGAGAGACTTGGGTCCACTCGTCCCACTGCAAGAAGGTCGCTGATCCGGAGAGAACTCGTGACAAAGTAGTTTATTGCTCACATTCATCGAGTTTGTGAACTGTGTGTTCAAAGTGAACTGTGTGTTCCATGTGAACTGTGTGTTCAAAGAGCAAGGTGGAGAGCAAAGTGAACTGTGTGTTCCAAGTGAACTGTGTATTCAAAGAGCAAGGCAAAGAGATCGCAAAAGTATCACCAGAGACTCTGTTCCATGAAGAATGAGAGGCGGCACTGTTGAACACTACCTGAGCGTACTAAAGGACTGCAGAAAGACCAGTCATTGTAATTGATTTGTTATGAACAAGAGTTGTTTTGTTCTATTTCTCTTTTCTCTCTTTCCCGCTGACAAACATTTTCTTTCAGGATATTCTATTTTTGCGAGGTTTTTTATGAGGAGTCGAGTGTAGGACTGGAACTGGCTCTGTAGGAAGGAGTGATCTCCTTATAGGATCCCAGGATTAGCCGATCAGTTTGTTAAAATCAGAGAAAAATCAAAGGTCTAGTAGTTATGGAGTTCAGAGGTAATCAGGAACAGTCAGACAATGGCTGTTCACACATTGCAGATAAAGAGCTCATTAATATATGTGGAAGAAAGGTTTATGAGTGGCTCTCCCCGAACTCCGAAGGTTTATGTTATTTAGGAAGGACACTACTTATAACCCTTGTTCAATGATTAAACAGACCTAGCATACGTTCCAGAAATGGAAACAATGTTCAGAAAATGATAGGAATATGTAGATCATGAAAATTTTATATGTCACTGTCACGATTTGTTTGTGTCTTTTTCATCTACCCAGCAGAACCTCAATTGAATCCAAACATCAGTGTACAAAGACGTAGGTACTTGTATGTGTGAAATGTTCGTCGCAAATCAGACATTATAGGCCAAAGCACTGTCCCAGCTTACTCTATAGGTTAAATGTTGTCCCACACCCAACCAGTGGTCCCGTGACCGCCGAGTGCATATAGAGGATGTCTTGTCCTCCTCCCTGTCTTTCCCCCAAATATAGTCAAGTGTTTGATTTGCGAAATGCATACATACTTGTGTCTAGGTCACCGATTTTGGTATGAAATATTTTTTCTTATGTTAATAATTGATAGCAGTTATTGTTTACTGCCAAAGGGTGGACTGTCAAAGTCAAAAATATTACATAAAGAGAACATACAAACTACACACATTTAAGTCGCTATACTTGCAAATACGCGCAGCGAGCACAGCCATATATGGTAACACACGCATTTACACGGACATGCCACAGAGGTGGATTCGACACTTATTTCATACAGTACATAATTATAATAATATTAAGCGCCAGACATCATGATTTAGAATAATATATATTGAAGTAATGTCATGAATGTGTATTATTTGAACGGAACCAGATACACCTGTCATGTTTACTATTAAAACAAGCAGATTGGTGTGTAGATTAATTTGATACTTGTTATTAAGTTGTGGGACATTGCAGCAGATAATTATGATTACATGTATAAAAGCTAAAATCACTTCTATTAGAACAATAGAAGCTCCAAACAGGTAATGAACAGGAAACTCAGGCCAGCCCCTTTGGATGTCTTCAAGGCTGAATCTGATTACCATATACAAAGGAACTGGTGACTCATCATGAGTCCCCTCCCCCAGAAACTAGATGAGACATAAGCTGACCACACAGGAGGTCAGTGACTTGCTTTTTGGTCTCAGAGGATGATGGAGAAGTTGCTGGCAGTTCAGTTCCTGTATTTATTTACAGAGAGAGGGAGACATAAGCTGCATTGGAGGGACTGGTAATTGTATCGCTGGCATGTAACTAAAACTGTATGTAATGGCATATAACTGTATGTAATTGTATGTTCTAACTGCTTACTGTGTGAAGTGTAACCATGTAACTATAGGTATACTGTACTTTGTAATATATATTGAATCCATATCCTTTTTAATAACATATATATATATATATATATATATTAATGAGCTTTGGAACTCAGATAATGTGTGGGTGTGTTGTTTTCTCTTATGGGATGCAGTGTTTTGCGATGTACAGCACACTTTTATCGTATATGGTAATAAGATGCGACTTGGCGTCTGCAATATATATTAGAGCGGGCATTTTAAATATTTGTGAGAAATCAATTTGGCATTCTTACTTCATATTGATACGGATGGGTGGTTTATAATTTTGGTTGGCAGGCTGGGGCACCTAGAGGTGACAATAGCTAACCTCTACACTCCCAACTAGGGCAAGCAATGTTTTTTTTCACTCCTTCTTCACAGCTCTCCAAAAATATAGAGCAGGCTATGTCTTCTTGGGAGGGGACTTCAACCCAGTACTAGATCCTCTCCTGGATAAATCCGCTCCCCAGAAACGCACCCGTACATGCCTTATATCCAACACATTCTCTAAACTTATTAAAGAAGCATCTCTCTTCAACACTTGGCGCGCTCTTGATCTGTCCTCTAAGGATTACACTTTGTTTCCCACTCCCCATCAGTCTTATTCCAGACTTGACTACCCGTTCTGCAGCCCCCACGGCCTCTAATCACATTTTGTCCTCTTCGATCACTCCTAATGTCTGGTCGGATCACTCTGCATTTGATTTACTGGATGGCCCAACTTCCCTCCCTTCTTGGTGCTTGAACGAAACACTCCTCAAAATCCCATCCTTCAAGACCAAGATTAGTGGACTGCTCACAGAGTACTTTTCTCTTAACAATCCTGACTCATGCTGTTCCCCATTAGTCAGGGAAGCTCACAAGGCTGTCCTCAAAGGTCATGTCATTAGCTTTGCATCTCACTGCAATAGGGAACACAAAGCACTACTCAGGACTCTCACTGATCAGGTTCAAGCCCTAGACTCTCTTCACAAGCGTAGTCCCACGGACTCGAACTATAATTAGTTTATGGTAGCTAGGGCGGCTCTTCAGGCGTTATTAACTGAAAAGGTAGATAAATCTCTACGTTGGCTTAACCAATGATTTTATGAGAAGAGTAACAAGGCTGATACCCTTCTTGCAAACAGATTAAAAGCACGTAAAGCCCTCTCTTCTATAGTCTCGCTTAAGGATTCTAATGGCACTGTACACTATAATCCCTCAGATATTAACTCTCTCTTCAAGGAATACTACACTCGCTTATAGTGCATCCTCCCTATCTGACTCACACATACACATCCCTGACTTTCTAACCTAATGCTCCCTACCGCGGTTTGATTCTTCCTCGTCCACTGTGTTGTGTAAGTCTATATCTGAAGAGGAGGTGTCCGCTTCCCTTAAATTACAAAAGCCTTCTAAGGCCCCGGGAGCGGACGGCCTTCCTTTTGCTTATTATAAAACTTTCGAATGTTCTCTTGTCCCTCATATGAGGACTGCTTCTAACAAAATCCTTAAAGGGGAATTCTTCCATAATGAAACTGCTAAAGCGTTAATTACTGTTATTTCCAAACCCGGTAAAGATCACCAACTAGTCTCTAATTACCACCCAATTTCTCTCCTAAACACCAACCTTAAACTCTTTGCAAAAATGCTCGCCCTTCGCCTCAACCCGCTTCTCCCGTCTCTTCAAGTCGGATTCATCCCCTCTTTTCAAGCTCTGGACAACACCAGACGTAACTTGATCCACCATGCTAACTCTATCAAACTTCCTTCTCTATTATTGGCCTTAGACGTGGAGAAAGCCTTTGATAGGGTCTCCTGGGCTTTCCTCGATCAAACCCTTTGTAGCTTTAGTTTTCACGGGGTATTACTTCAAGCCATTTCGGCACTCTTCTACAACCCCTCCACCTCTGTCCTAGCGGGCAGAACTCTTTCAGACTCCTTTGCCATCACCAATGGCACACAACAAGGAATGCCCCGTCACACCTTATATTCGCTTTAATAATCGAACCTCTTGCTTGTCGTATTCGTCTTAACCCGGACGTAACAGGCTTTTCTATCAAAGATTCTCATTACAAGCTTTCCCTTTTTGCAGATGACGTCCTCCTTACCCTCAGTAACCCATTAATATCCCTGCCTAACCTTTTCAAAGAACTGGCTCTCTATGGGGACCTCTCCGGATACAAGGTGAATAATGACAAATCAGAGTGTCTCCCACTACACATCCCTCTTAACACGCTGAATCGTCTCAAATCCAACCTCCCTTTTGCATGGCGCCATACCTCGATTAAATACTTGGGTGTACACATCACCAAATCTTACCATTCTCTTTACGACGCCAACTTTCCTCCTTTATTTAAGGAGATATCCCAAAATCTCTTAGGATGGAAAAGACAATTTAATTTCATGGATAGGTAGGATTAATGCTATTAAAATGAATGTCCTACCCAAGATCCTATATCTTTTCCAGACTCTCCCTGTTCCAGTTCCTCTCCGGATTTTAACATTCCTCCTGGCCCAATATGGCAAATTTATTTGGAACAACAAAAAACCGAGACTGCGTAGGGAGATTCTCCAGCAGAGCTCTACTTGTGGTGGGTTGGGCCTCCCCTCACTGTCGAGATACTATTATGCCTCATCACTCAGCCAATTAGTTGCTTGGCATTCTCCTCGACAAGTGAGGAGATGGGTGGATTTGGAGAGCGACCTGGCTCAGGTCGATTCTGTTTCTCACCTTCCTTGGCTCTCGCGCCCACACAGACCTAAAACCTCTCAGTCAGTGCCTACTATATCCCTAACATTTTCGGTTTGGGACTCACTAAATTCTAAATCTTCGCTTCACGCATTCCCCTCCCCCCTTACCCCCATTTGGGACAACCCCTCCTTCGTCCCGGGCCGATCCTTCCATTTAGCTTCTAACTGGTCCAGAGCAGGCGTCTCCTGCTTTCATCATTTACTTCATAATAACGTCCCGTACTCCTTCGCAGACCTTCAAACTAAACACTCTCTCCCGACTTCTACTTTTTATCAATACCTTCAGATTTGAAATTTTGTAATGTCCTCTATCAGGAAGGCACCCCTTCCTAATGTCCCGACTCCGATGGAGCGCCTTTGTATATACCGTTCCACGGACCGAGGCATTATCTCTACCTTGTATCAGTCTATTTTATCTCCAGCTTCGCCTCCTCGCACAATACATGAACTCGCATGGGAAACAGACCTGGGGACTTCCCTTGAAGTCAACGTCTGGGAATCTATTTGACTATTTTTAAATAGAACTCCTATAAAATATATATATGTTGGTATCTAGTTCCTGAAAGCTTGCACCAAATATTTCCAAATACGTCAAACCTTTGCTGGCGCCAATGTGGCCAAATAGGCTCGTATATTCATATTTGGTGGAGCTGCCCGAAGATCGCCTCTTTTTGGTCCATGGTACGTACCCTCATTTGGTCGCTTATCCCAGACTGCCCTCCCCTTCCACCTGAAACACTCCTCTTGTGTGCCCCAGCCTGTCAACAATCCAAATTTGAAAACAAATTGGCTCAACATATCGCTTGTGCAGCTAAACTCCAAATCGCTAAATCATGGAAACAACTCGACCCTCCCACCCATCCTGAACTTATGAACCGTGTTTGGTTTGTGGCGAAAATGGAGTACATTTCCTCCCTGATGAATAACACAGTGGATAAATTCCACAGCGTTTGGACTCCTTGGTATACTAAGTTTCAGGTAGCTCTTCCAGGCCTCTCCTAACTTACCTCATCCTTTGCCCCATTTTTTCTCTTCCCCGACTCGCTCCCCCCATCTGTTTTATCTCTCTTCTTTTTCTTTTTCCTTTTCTTAGCTCTGTTCTCCCCTCATTTTCTTTCTCGCCCCTAACTTCACTTTTATGTGACAAGCTCTCCCAAGGGTTCCACTGGTTGGCCCTTCTTAACATATTTTCTTTTATTTATTTATGTACTTTTTAATTTTTAATTGTTTGTTTGTTTTGTTTTTTCTCTTATTTTTGATTGATCTTAAATGGACAGATTTATGCACTTGATTTTCTGGTCGATGTATTCTGTCATATAACTTTATACTTTCATCTTTGTTGCAATGTATGTCGATCTCTATTTATATTTCTGCTGTGCTTAGATTATGTCTGTTATCTCTATTTGCTAATGTTTGTTTCTTTAAATAAATAAAAATATACGATTAAATTTCAAAGGCCAATTTGCAAGACGGTCACATGGCGTACTGTGCAACACACGATGCACCAGATCTGATCGTCTAACGAGAATCGGATCGTGATCGCTTGACAATTGTTTGACACAAATGCACCGTTTTTAACAAATTGTGAGCCTGGGACTGCCTGGGAGCTCCGGGGAAGTTCAAGGGAAATCGTTTCACGATCGTAGCATGATCGTTGTCCTTCTGGTGTGCACCCACCCTTAGATGCACCCGGCATGTAGGTCGCAGCCGCCCTCAGTCTGGGATCCCAGGTACGGTGGCTGTTACGCACTGGAGCAGATACTGGAGTAGCAAATTGCAGGAAGCTGGTTGGCAGGAACACAGATGGAAACACGGGGAGACAGATACCAGGAATGGAGCAGGAACTGTAACGGAGCACAACAGACTGGAATGCAGAACAGCACAGGGAGACAGAAATCAGGATCTTAGTATTTGAGGTAGTCTTTTATAGAAGGGAAACTCAAATTTGAAACCAATGTGTTGTCACACTTTGGTACGCCTGTCCCTTTAAATTCTACTTACTGCAGCAGTAGCTGAGGACCTCCTGTCTGCTACCCCATAGACGCTGGAAACCAGCAATACCAGACCGGGTAAGTGAGCGCCAGGGTCCGGCGCGCTGTGACACTAATGGAGTGACATTCCATTTTCAGTGAGTAGTGTGTGTAGTGGATGTTGCAGTGGTAAAGGGTGTGTGTATAGCGGATGATATATAATACTGGGGGCACTGTAATTTTGCTTAATATTGAACTGATGCGCTGTCATGTGGCAAAATGTGAACTGGGGCACTGTGATGTGGCATCATATGACCTGTTGATGTGGCATCATATGAACTGTTGATGTGGCATCATATGACCTGTTGATGTGGCATCATATGAACTGTTGATGTGGCATCATATGAACTGTTGACACTGTAATTGACAGTGACATAATATGATCAGGGGGAACTGTAATGTGGCATATTAAGAAATGCGGGCACGACCTCCCCCCCTCGTTTTATCTGCCACAAGAAAAGCTGCCCCCTAAATGCCTGCCACTGTCAATCACCTTGAGGCCGCAAGGAGAACAGTGGCAAACGCAGGATTTCCATGGGGGGATTTACGTACATGTATGTATTCATGTGTTTGTATATGTATATGTGTGGGTGGGTATACATGTACTGTGTATGAATATACTGTATATAATCCCAGTAAAAAAGGCAGGTGCACTCAGATTTTACCAAAAAACTGTAATGATGCAAAGTCACAGCATATCAACATGTCAGGGCTACGGGCCCCCGAAACGTGGATATATGCTGTGACTTTGCATCATTACAGTTTTTTGGTAAAATCTGAGTGCACCTGACTTTTTTATCGGGATTATAATTATTTACAGAGGGCACTCGAGTATTATTTTGAATGTCAGAGGAGTGCCGGACCACCGTACATACACATACAGTAGCATACATACATAATAAGAATTTACTCACCAGTAATTCTATTTCTCGTAGTCCGTAGTGGATGCTGGGAACTCCGTAAGGACCATGGGGAATAGACGGGCTCCGCAGGAGACTGGGCACTCTAAAAGAAAGATTAGGTACTATCTGGTGTGCACTGGCTCCTCTCTCTATGCCCCTCCTCCAGACCTCAGTTAAGGAAACTATGCCCGGAAGAGCTGACACAACAAGGAAAGGATTTGGAATCCAGGGTAAGACTCATACCAGCCACACCAATCACACTGTACAACTTGTGATAACCATACCCAGTTAACAGTATGAACAACAACTGAGCCTCAGTAACAGATGGCTCATAACAATAACCCTTAAGTTAAGCAATAACTATATACATGTATTGCAGAGAGTCCGCACTTGGGACGGGCGCCCAGCATCCACTACGGACTACGAGAAATAGAATTACCGGTGAGTAAATTCTTATTTTCTCTGACGTCCTAGTGGATGCTGGGAACTCCGTAAGGACCATGGGGATTATACCAAAGCTCCCAAACGGGCGGGAGAGTGCGGATGACTCTGCAGCACCGAATGAGCAAAGGCAAGGTCCTCCTCAGCCAGGGTATCAATCTTGTAGAACTTAGCAAATGTGTTTGAACCCGACCAAGTAGCAGCTCGGCAAAGCTGTATAGCCGAGACCCCTCGGGCAGCCGCCCAAGAAGAGCCCACCTTCCTTGTGGAATGGGCTTTTACTGATTTAGGATGCGGTAACCCTGCCGCAGAATGAGCTTGCTGAATCGTGTTACAGATCCAGCTCGCAATAGTTTGCTTTGAAGCCGGAGCACCCAGTTTGTTGGGTGCATGCAGGATAAACAGCGAGTCAGTTTTCCTGACTTCAGCCGTCCTGGCTACATAGATTTTCAAAGCCCTGACTACATCAAGTAACCTGGAGTCCTCCAAGTCCCGAGTAGCCGCAGGCACCACAATAGGCTGGTTCAAATGAAACGCTGATACCACCTTAGGGAGAAATTGGGGACGAGTCCTCAACTCCGCCCTGTCCATATGAAAGATCAGATATGGGCTTTTACATGACAAAGCCGCCAATTCTGACACACGCCTAGCTGAAGCTAAGGCCAACAGCATGACCACCTTCCGTGTGAGATACTTTAGCTCCACGGTATTAAGTGGCTCAAACCAGTGTGATTTCAGGAAATCCAACACAACGTTAAGATCCCAAGGTGCCACTGGAGGCACAAAAGGGGGCTGAATATGCAGCACTCCCTTAACAAACATCTGAACTTCAGGCAGTGAAGCCAGTTCTTTTTGAAAGAAAATAGATAGGGCCGAAATCTGGACCTTTATGGACCCCAATTTTAGGCCCATAGTCACCCCTGACTGTAGGAAGTGCAGAAATCGACCCAGCTGGAATTCCTCTCTTGGGGCCTTCCTGGCCTCACACCAAGCAACATATTTCCGCCATATGCGGTGATAATGCGTTGCTGTCACATCCTTCCTAGCTTTTATCAGCGTAGGAATCACTTAATCCGGAATGCCCTTTTCCGTTAGGATCCGGCGTTCAACCGCCATGCCGTCAAACGCAGCCGCGGTAAGTCTTGGAACAGACAGGGCCCCTGCTGTAACAGGTCCTGTCTGAGAGGCAGAGGCCATGGGTCCTCTGAGATCATTTCTTGTAGTTCTGGGTACCAAGTTCTTCTTGGCCAATCCGGAACAATGAGTATAGTTCTTACTCCTCTCTTTCTTACTATCCTCAGTACCTTGGGTATGAGAGGAAGAGGAGGGAACACATAAACCGACTGGTACACCCACGGTGTCACTAGTGCGTCCACAGCTATCGCCTGAGGGTCCCTTGACCTGGCGCAATATTTTTTTTAGCTTTTTGTTGAGGCGGGACGCCATCATGTCCACCTGTGGCAGTTCCCAACGATTTACAATCTGTGTGAAGACTTCTTGATGAAGTCCCCACTCTCCCGGGTGGAGGTCGTGCCTGCTGAGGAAGTCTGCTTCCCAGTTGTCCACTCCCAGAATGAACACTGCTGACAGTGCTAGCACGTGATTCTCCGCCCATCGAAGAATCCTTGTGGCTTCTGCCATTGCCATCCTGCTTCTTGTGCCGCCCTGGCGGTTTACATGGGCGACCGCCGTGATGTTGTCCGACTGAATCAGTACTGATTGGTTTTGAAGCAGGGGCTCTGCTTGAATCAGGGCGTTGTAGATGGCCCTTAGTTCCAGTATATTTATGTGTAGAGAAGTCTGCAGACTTGACCACTGTCCTTGGAAGTTTCTTCCCTGAGTGACTGCCCCCCATCCTCTGAGGCTTGCATCCGTGGTCACCAGGACCCAGTCCTGTATGTCGAACCTGCGTCCCTCGAGAAGATGAGCACTCTGCAGCCACCACAGCAGAGACACCCTGGCCCTTGGGGACAGGGTGATCAACCGATGCATCTGAAGATGCGTTCCGTACCATTTGTCCAACAGATCCCACTGAAAGATCCTTGCATGGAACCTGCCGAAGGGAATTGCTTCGTAAGAAGCCACCATTTTTCCCAGGACTCGCGTGCAGTGATGCACCGACACCTGTTTTGGTTTCAGGAGGTCCCTGACCAGAGATGACAATTCCTGGGCCTTCTCCTCCGGGAGAAACACCTTCTTCTGTTCTGTGTCCAGAATCATTCCCAGGAAAAGCAGACGCGTCGTAGGAATCAGCTGCGACTTTGGGATATTCAGAATCCAGCCGTGCTGTTGCAACACTTCCTGAGAGAGTGCTACGCTGACCAACAACTGCTCTTTGGACCTCGCCTTTATGAGGAGATCGTCCAAGTACGGGATAATTATAACTCCCTTTCTTCGAAGGAGTATCATCATTTCGGCCATTACCTTGGTAAATATTCTCGGAGCCGTGGAGAGACCAAACGGCAACGTCTGGAATTGGTAATGACAGTTCTGTACCACAAACCTGAGGTACTCCTGGTGAGGTGGGTAAATGGGGACATGCAAGTAAGCATCCTTGATGTCCAGCGACACCATAAAAGCCCCCTCTTCCAGGCTTGCAATAACCGCCCTGAGCGATTCCATTTTGAACTTGAACTTCTTTATATAAGTGTTCAAGGATTTTAAATTTAGAATGGGTCTCACCGAACCGTCCGGTTTCGGTACCACAAACATTGTGGAATAGTAACCCCTTCCCTGTTGAAGGAGGGGGACCTTGATTATCACCTGCTGGAGGTACAGCTTGTGAATTGCCGCCAGTACTATCTCCCTTTCCCTGGGAGGAGCTGGCAAGGCTGATTTGAGGTAACGGCAAGGGGGAGTCGCCTCGAACTCCAGCTTGTATCCCTGAGATACAATTTGTACAGCCCAGAGATCCACTTGTGAGCGAACCCACTGGTTGCTGAAGTTTGGGAGACGCGCCCCCACCGCACCTGGCTCCGCCAGTGGAGCCCCAACGTCATGCGGTGGACTTAGTGGAAGCAGGGGAGGATTTTTGTTCCTGGGAACTGGCTGCCTGGTGCAGCTTCTTTCCTCTACCCCTGCCTCTGGCCAGAAAGGATGCGCCTCTGACCCGCTTGCCTTTCTGAGGCCGAAAGGACTGCATTTGATAATACGGTGCTTTTTTAGGCTGTGAGGGAACCTGAGGTAAAAAAGTCGGCTTCCCAGCTGTTGCTGTGGATACGAGGTCCGAGAGACTGTCCCCAAACAATTCCTCACCCTTATAAGGCAAAACCTCCATGTGTTTTTTAGAATCAGCATCACCTGTCCACTGCCGAGTCCATAATACTCTCCTGGCAGAAACGGACATTGCATTAATTCTAGATGCCAGCAGGCAAATGTCCCTCTGGGCATCCCGCATATATAAGACAACGTCTTTTATATGTTCCATGGTTAGCAAAATAGTATCCCTGTCGAGGGAATCAATGTTGTCTGACAGGGTATCAGTCCATGCTGCTGCCGCACTACACATCCAGGCTGAAGCAATAGCAGGTCTCAGTAGAGTACCAGAGTGTGTATACACAGACTTCAGGATAGCTTCCTGCTTTCTATCCGCAGGCTCCTTTAGGGCGGCCGTATCCTGAGACGGCAGTGCCACCCTTTTAGATAAGCGTGTGAGCGCCTTGTCCACCCTAGGGGATGTTTCCCAACGTAACCTATCCGTTGGCGGGAAAGGGTACGCCATCAGTAACCTCTTAGAAATCACTAGTTTCTTATCAGGGGAACTCCACGCTTCTTCACACAAATCATTTAATTCATCAGATGGGGGAAAAGTCACTGGCTGCTTTTTCTCCCCAAACATAATACCCCTCTTGGTGGTAACCGGGTTAACGTCAGAAATGTGCAATACATCTTTCATTGCAGTAATCATGCATCGGATGGCCTTTGTAGACTGTACATTTGTCTCATCCTCATCTACACTGGAGTCAGACTCCGTGTCGACATCTGTGTCTACCATCTGAGCCAGAGGGCGTTTATGAGCCCCTGACGGCCTCTGAGTCGCCTGGGCAGGCGCGGGCTGAGCCCCCGGCTGTCCCAAGGCTGCTGCGTCATCGAACCTTTTATGTAAGGAGTTGACACTGTCGGTTAAGACCTTCCACATATCCATCCAATCAGGTGTCGGCCCCGTCGGGGACGACACCACACTAATCTGCTCCACCTCCACGTAACCCTCCTCATCAAACATGTCGACACAGCCGTACCGACACACCGCACACACACAGGGAATGCTCTGACTGAGGACAGGACCCCACAAAGTCCTTTGGGGAGACAGAGAGAGAGTATGCCAGCACACACCACAGCGCTATATAACACAGGGATGTACACTATAATAAGTGATTTTTCCCAATAGCTGCTTACTTATCCTATTTGCGCCTAAATTTAAGTGCCCCCCCCCTCTCTCTTTTTTACCCTTCTTGTATCCAGATACTGCAGGGGAGAGCCTGGGGAGCTGCTTCCAGCGGAGCTGTGAAGGGAAAATGGCGCTGGTGTGCTGAGGAAGAAGGCCCCGCCCCCTCAGCGGCGGGCTTCTGTCCCGCGTTTTGTGTGACTTAATGGCGGGGGTTTGCACACATATACAGTGCCAGACTGTATTATGTGTATAATTTGTGCCAAAAGGTATTATAATTACCGCCCAGGGCGCCCCCCCCCCCCCCCAGTGCCCTGCACCCTACAGTGACCGGAGTGTGTGGTGTGCTGTGGGAGCAATGGCGCACAGCTGCAGTGTTGTGCGCTACCTTAATGAAGACAGGAGTCTTCAGTCGCCATTTTCGACGTTCTCTTCTGTCTTCTGGCTCTGCAAGGGGGATGGCGGCGCGGCTCCGGGAACGGACGATCGAGGTCAGGCCCTGTGTTCGGACCCTCTGGAGCTACTAGTGTCCAGTAGCCTAAGAAGCACAAGCTAGCTGCAAGCAGTTAGGTTTGCTTCTCTCCCCTCAGTCCCACATAGCAGTGAGTCTGTTGGCAGCAGATCTCACTGAAAATAAAAAACCTAACAAATACTTTCTTTTCTAGCAAGCTCAGTAGAGCCCACTAGGTGCATCCAGCTCTGGCCGGGCACAGATTCTAACTGAGGTCTGGAGGAGGGGCATAGAGGGAGGAGCCAGTGCACACCAGATAGTACCTAATCTTTCTTTTAGAGTGCCCAGTCTCCTGCGGAGCCTGTCTATTCCCCATGGTCCTTACGGAGTTCCCAGCATCCACTAGGACGTTAGAGAAACACACACAGTATACATGGACACAGCATACATGCATACACACACACACACACACACACACACACACACACACACACACACAATACAGCACACATATATACACACATAGGATACATGCACACAGCATACACACACACACACACACACACACACAGACTATACATGCATGCAGCATACATACAGTATACATGCACATAGCATACATACAGTATACATGCACGCAGCATACATACACACTGTATACATACATACGAAGTATACATACGCATAGCATACATACACACACAGTATACATGCATTCATAGTATACATACACACACACACACACACACACACACTATACATGCATATAGCATGCTTTGCATACACACACACTACACATCATGCCCTACATACACACACCATTATAAGTAAGTACAGCCTTCCATCACCATCCCCCCCCCCCAGCCAGCCTATTTTATTACACACTACTGGACTCTCCTTCAATCCCAACATACAGTATCTAACACCCACCTGGATTCAGTGAGAGTATTGGACACATCCACTGCCTACCCAGTGCCCTCACCGTCACCAGCCTTTTTCTCTTTCACCTCACATACACGTACAGTACCTCCTGAGAGGAGCTGTGTGCTGCGCTGTCACTGCAGTACCCTCTACAGGCACCAAGCAGCAAGCGTCTTTGTGTAAGGATGGAGCTGCTGCAGCCTGTCAGTTCCTCACGCTGTATACACACAAAAAAAAACGATCAGCAGCGCAGATGGATCGGCAGCCAGGGGGGGTTTCTAGGTACTCGGAAACCCACCCTGCGTGCGCGTATGGAGAAGGGTCTTGTACATGCACTGCGGCCGGTGCGTGTGTGCAGACCAGATGGACATGGCCACTGCACACTGACGCACGGCCGCGTCCATCTCTGAATCGCCCCTTGAGTCCACTGTGTTGAATAATGTTTACTGGCAGCACTAAAATGTGGCATATTGTGAACTTGGGACACTACAATACTATGAATTGGTTACACTGTGTGGCATATTGTGAACTAGGGTGCTAATATGGGGAATAACATTAATTAGGGCACTACTATGGTTCAAGTTAGCTAGGGTATTACCATACCTCCCAACATATGGACTCCTTGAAGAGGGACACTTCTTGCGGGTCGAAGCTGTGCCTGTCCAAAAGGGGTGTGGCTTAAAGAAATGGGCATGGCTTCACAGGTATGCCGTGATCGTGAGCCACGCCTCCAATCTTCGTAGCTGTGGGGGCATGGCCAGCGCTCTGTGAGCTGCTGGTGTGCCCCAAGTCCCTCTGTCTCATGTGAATAAACGCTGTGCGCATAGCATCTATTCACCGCTACTCTGTCTAAGCAGGGCAGCGAGTGCAGGAGACTTCCAACTGCCCCCACCACGGGACACTGCGGCCTGCGGGTGGGACAGCGGGACAGTCCCAAATAAACAGGACTGTCCCGCGATAATTGGGACAGTTGGGAGGTATGGTATTACTGTGGGGCTGTGGAAAGATTTCTCTCTAGCAGCATTGGGGTGGGGTTCCACAAAGTTCTGGCAATATTCCTGAGAGGAAACTGCTTAAATTGGACCTCGGATTTTCATGTATATCATCAAATGATAAACAGATCATTGACTTCTAATCAAAATACATTACCTTGCCCTCCTGAAAACCTAATATTCTTTACAAGATGAAATAGAATGCAAGTAAACAGATAACTAAATCACATCTTGATATATAAGAAACAAAGCAATAAAAATGATCTTTATTTATTTTACAAAGGAGGAAAACTTCTATTGCATACCTTTAACGCATATTTCTTTGAGCAGATTCATAAATTTAACGATACTGTAAAATTACCCCAATATATTATATATCTAGAATAATTGTTTTAGGGGAATAAAAGGGATTTAAATACACAGAGCTATGCCCTGGGGTATTGGATTTCACTCTGGGACAGGTTCTATTATTTGTTTTATTGATAGATTATACTGATTATACTTTTTTATGTTATTAGGTGTTTTAGATTGTGAATGCGAAGGACCTACAAGAAACAGACTGCCAGGGAATATAGCTGCAGGCACTATAGCCACCTAATTAATTTTCAAACAAAGCTTTCAGTGGTTAATTTACATTAGGCGAAATGTAAATCATGAAGAGACAAATGGGGTTAAATTGCAAATGCGGGATGTGGGACACGGTTTATGGGCAGTGTAAGTACGAGCTGTGGAAATCCCACACAGACAGGGATGACCCACTAGACCACACTGCTATTCTTACTGCAAATTCAATCTCATTTAAAGGATTTTGGGAACTTGTTAGATATTTTACAGTGCAGAAATAAATAACTTACAGAAGAGTTCCAGTGAAACTCAGTTTTGCATGGAGAACGTTTTTTAGCCACAATTCTACTATTGCCTTCAAAAATTTGACTGGAATTCTTATTTAAGTGTGAGGAACACTACAATTCAACACAACTGGATCACAAATGTTTATATTTTATAAATATGCATACATCCCAACATCTTAGAACATGGATACTGGACTTCTTGCGCGACTCTGGTGCACGTGCCCGAAAAGGGTTGTGGCCTTGACAAAAGGGGGCCTGGCTCTGCAGGAATACGAAGTGAGCCACTCCTCCTGTTTTCATCACTGTTGGGACATGCACAACGCTCTGAGTTGCTGCCAATGCCCCAAGTCCCCCTGTGAATAGACACTGTGCGTACACACACAGGGGTATATTTACTAAGCTCCCAATTTTGTGATTTTTTTTTCAAAGTGTCATCTTGGGAATTTACTAGTTAGAAATCTCGGCAGTGATGAGGGCATTCGTATTTATTTTAACGGCAGAGTTCACAAATACGAATAAATACACCATTGATCAAACTCGGTAATTTACTAAGAATTCGTATTCACAATCACTGCCGACAATAGCCAAACACTGCCGGTAAATATTGGAATTCGTATAAAAAAGCAGTTTTAAAATACCTGCTTTTTATATCCGTATTCTGATAGGCATGCACGGATCAGTGAGATCCGTGCATGCTTATCTGTGGGTAGGGGTGTGAAAATGTGAAAAATCAAAGAAAAAAACTGCGTGGGGTCCCCCCTCCTAAGCATAACCAGCCGCGGGCTCATTGAGCCGGTCCTGTTTGTAAAAATACAGGGGGAAAATTGCGTAGGATCCCCCCATTTTTAAACAACCAGCACTGGGCTCTGCGTCTGGTCCTGGTTCAAAAAATACGGGGGGAAAAAGATGTAGGGGGCCTCTGTATTTTTCAAACCAGCACCGGGCTCCACTAGCCAGATAAATAATGCCACAGCCAGGGGACACTTTTATATAGGTCCCTGCGGCCGTGGCATTACCCCCCCCCCCCAACTAGTCACCCCTGGCCGGGGTTCCCTGGGGGAGTGGGGGCCCCTTAAATCAAGGGGTCCCCCCCTCCAGGCACCCAAGGACCAGGGGTGAATCCCGAGGCTGTCCCCCCAATCCGTGGGCGATGGATGGGAAGCTGATAGCCTTTGTGTAAAAATAAAGAATATTGTTTTTTGTAGTAGAACTACAAGTCCCAGCAAGCCTTTCCCGCAAGCAGGTACTTGGAGAACCACAAGTACCAGCATGCAGGAAAATAACGGGCCCGCTGGTACCTGTAGTTTTACTACAAAAAAATACCCCCAAAAAACACTACACAGACACCGTGAAAGTACAGTTTTAATTACACACACTTACACACTCACATACTTACCTACATCCAACGCTGCGATTCACGTCCACTTGTCCATGTAGATTCCACGGATTATCTGTAAAAATAAAATTATACTTACAAACAATCCGGTGTAGATCTGTCCTCTTCTTTCTCAATGTAATCCAGGGACTTGTTTAAAATAAAAAAATGAAAAACCCGAACCACGCTACTAAAGGGGTTCCATGTTTACACATGGAACCCCTTTCCCCGAATGCTGGGGCCCCCCGTGACTTCTGTCAGTGAAGGTCCCGGCAGCCAATCAGGGAGCGCCATGTCATGGCGCTCTCCTGATTGACAGGGCAGGAGCGCACAGCCAATCAGAAGGTGCGCACTGGCTACAATGGAGCTTAGTATAGCTCCATTGTAACCAATGATAGGAACTTTGCGGTCTGCAGTTAACCGCAAAGTTAATTGGGGTCACTCTTGTGGGTGACCCCAATTAAGTTTGCGGCTAACCGCTGACCGCAAAGTTCCCATCATTGGTTACAATGGAGCTGTGCTAAGCTCCATTGTAGCCAGTGCGCTCCTCCTGATAGGCTGTGCGCTCCTGCCCTGTTAATCAGGAGAGCACCATGACATGTCGCTTCCTGATTGGCTGCCGGGACCTTCACTGACAGAAGTCACGGGGGGTCCTGCCATTCGGGGAAAGGGGTTCCATGTGTAAACTAGAGATGTGCACTTGAAATTTTTCGGGTTTTGTGTTTTGGTTTTGGGTTCGGTTCCGCGGCCGTGTTTTGGGTTCGACCGCGTTTTGGCAAAACCTCACCGAATTTTTTTTGTCGGATTCGGGTGTGTTTTGAATTTGGGTGTTTTTTTCAAAAAACACTAAAAAAACAGCTTAAATCATAGAATTTGGGGGTCATTTTGATCCCAAAGTATTATTAACCTCAAAAACCATAATTTCCACTCTTTTTCAGTCTATTCTGAACACCTCACACCTCACAATATTATTTTTAGTCCTAAAATTTGCACCGAGGTCGCTGGATGACTAAGCTAAGCGACCGACACAAACACCTGGCCCATCTAGGAGTGGCACTGCAGTGTCACGCAGGATGGCCCTTCCAAAAAACACTCCCCAAACAGCACATGACGCAAAGAAAAAAAGAGGCGCAATGAGGTAGCTGTGTGAGTAAGCTAAGCGACCCTAGTGGCCGACACAAACACCTGGCCCATCTAGGAGTGGCACTGCAGTGTCACGCAGGATGGCCCTTCCAAAAAACACTCCCCAAACAGCACATGACGCAAAGAAAAAAAGAGGCGCAATGAGGTAGTTGTGTGAGTAAGATAAGCGACCCTAGTGGCCGACACAAACACCTGGCCCATCTAGGAGTGGCACTGCAGTGTCACGCAGGATGGCCCTTCAAAAAAATACTCCCCAAACAGCACATGACGCAAAGAAAAATTAAAGAAAAAAAGAGGTGCAAGATGGAATTGTCCTTGGGCCCTCCCACCCACCCTTATGTTGTATAAACAGGACATGCACACTTTAACCAACCCATCATTTCAGTGACAGGGTCTGCCACACGACTGTGACTGAAATGACGGGTTGGTTTGGACCCCCACCAAAAAAGAAGCAATTAATCTCTCCTTGCACAAACTGGCTCTACAGAGGCAAGATGTCCACCTCATCATCATCCTCCGATATATCACCGTGTACATCCCCCTCCTCACAGATTATCAATTCGTCCCCACTGGAATCCACCATCTCAGCTCCCTGTGTACTTTGTGGAGGCAATTGCTGCTGGTCAATGTCTCCACGGAGGAATTGATTATAATTCATTTTAATGAACATCATCTTCTCCACATTTTCTGGAAGTAACCTCGTACGCCGATTGCTGACAAGGTGAGCGGCGGCACTAAACACTCTGTCGGAGTACACACTTGTGGGAGGGCAACTTAGGTAGAATAAAGCCAGTTTGTGCAAGGGCCTCCAAATTGCCTCTTTTGGTGTTTTGGATTTCACATGCTCTGTACTATGACATTGGGCATCGGCCTTGGCAGACGACGTTGCTGGCATTTCATCGTCTCGGCCATGACTAGTGGCAGCAGCTTCAGCACGAGGTGGAAGTCGATCTTGATCTTTCCCTATTTTTGGAACCTCAACATTTTTGTTCTCCATATTTTAATAGGCACAACTAAAAGGCACCTCAGGTAAACAATGGAGATGGATGGATACTAGTATACTTATGGATGACGAGCGACTGCCGACACAGAGGTAGCTACAGCCGTGGACTACCGTACTGTGTCTGCTGCTAATATAGACTGGATGATAATGAGATAAAATTAAAATATATATATATATCACACTAGTACTGCAGCCGGACAGGTATATATTATGTAATGACGGACCTGCTGGACACTGTCTGTCAGCACTGCAGACTCCTAAAGTAAGCTACTAGTATCAAGAAGATAGAAAAAAAAAAACACGGGTAGGTGGTATACAATTATGGATGGACGAGCGACTGCCGACACAGAGGTAGCTACAGCCGTGGACTACCGTACTGTGTCTGCTGCTAATATAGACTGGATGATAATGAGATAAAATTAAAATATATATATATATATCACACTAGTACTGCAGCCGGACAGGTATATATTATGTAATGACGGACCTGCTGGACACTGTCTGTCAGCACTGCAGACTCCTAAAGTAAGCTACTAGTATCAAGAAGATAGGAAAAAAAAAAACCACGGGTAGGTGGTATACAATTATGGATGGACGAGCGACTGCCGACACAGAGGTAGCTACAGCCGTGGACTACCGTACTGTGTCTGCTGCTACTATAGACTGGATGATAATGAGATAAAATTAAAATATATATATATATATATATATATATATATATATCACACTAGTACTGCAGCCGGACAGGTATATATTATGTAATGACGGACCTGCTGGACACTGTCTGTCAGCACTGCAGACTCCTAAAGTAAGCTACTAGTATCAAGAAGATAGAAAAAAAAAAAAACACTGGTAGGTGGTATACAATTATGGATGGACGAGCGACTGCCGACACAGAGGTAGCTACAGCCGTGGACTACCGTACTGTGTCTGCTGCTAATATAGACTGGATGATAATGAGATAAAATTAAAATATATATATATATATCACACTAGTACTGCAGCCGGACAGGTATATATTATGTAATGACGGACCTGCTGGACACTGTCTGTCAGCACTGCAGACTCCTAAAGTAAGCTACTAGTATCAAGAAGATAGGGAAAAAAAAAACCACGGGTAGGTGGTATACAATTATGGATGGACGAGCGACTGCCGACACAGAGGTAGCTACAGCCGTGGACTACCGTACTGTGTCTGCTGCTAATATAGACTGGATGATAATGAGATAAAATTAAAATATATATATATATCACACTAGTACTGCAGCCGGACAGGTATATATTATGTAATGACGGACCTGCTGGACACTGTCTGTCAGCACTGCAGACTCCTAAAGTAAGCTACTAGTATCAAGAAGATAGAAAGAAAAAAAACCACGGGTAGGTGGTATACAATTATGGATGGACGAGCGACTGCCGACACAGAGGTAGCTACAGCCGTGGACTACCGTACTGTGTCTGCTGCTAATATAGACTGGATGATAATGAGATAAAATTAAAATATATATATATATATCACACTAGTACTGCAGCCGGACAGGTATATATTATGTAATGACGGACCTGCTGGACACTGTCTGCAGAATGCGTTTATAAAAACACCACACGACGAGTGTTTAACTTTTTCAGGCAGACAATTACAATTATACTGGTGGTCAGCAGACAATCACAATACTGGTGGTCAGTGGTCACTGGTCAGTCACACTGGCAGTGGCACTCTGGCAGCAAAAGTGTGCACTGTACTTAAAATATGTACTCCTGCTATAACTGCTCCCCAGTCTCCCCCACAATTAAGCTGTGTGAGCACTCAGCACAGTCAGATAATGATATACAGTATTACATATGATGCAGCACACTGGGCTGAGCACAGATATGGTATGTGACTGTGTCACACGGTGTATCGTTTTTTTTCAGGCAGAGAACGGATTAATTAAACTGGTGGTCACTGGTCACACTATCAGCAGCAAGTAGTACTCCTCCTAATAATATGCTCCCCAAAATTTGTGTCTCTCTCTAGTACTCTAGTCTAAACGGAGAGGACGCCAGCCACGTCCTCTCCCTATCAATCTCAATGCACGTGTGAAAATGGCGGCGACGCGCGGCTCCTTATATAGAATCGGAGTCTCGCGATAGAATACGAGCCTCGCGAGAATCCGACAGCGGGATGATGACGTTCGGGCGCGCTCGGGTTAACCGAGCAAGGCGGGAAGATCCGAGTCGCTCGGCCCCGTGTAAAAAAACCTGAAGTTCGGGCGGGTTCGGATTCCGAGAAACCGAACCCGCTCATCTCTAGTGTAAACATGGAACCCCTTTAGTAGCGTGGTTCAGGTTTTTCATTTTTTTTTTTTTTTAATTGTTTATTTTAATTTTCAGGTTACAAATATCACAACAGCTCCCCACCACACGTGGGGTGAGCTGCTTCGTGTAACAATATACTACCAGAAGTAGAGATATAACCGTAATATAAAGAACATGCGGTTCCCAGCATGCAAAATAAAAAATAAAAAAAATAAAAAAAAGTAAAATAAGAGCCATTAACCCAGCATTTGTTAGAACGAGAAACAGCAATGGATTATGCGTCGGGGTGAACAGAGGCTATTCAGTCTTATGGGAACCGGAGATTAGACTCATAACTATAGCAATATAAAGAAAAAGACTAAAGCGAAAGAGAGCATAAAGAGAGAGAAGGGGAGACGGGGAAAGATGGGGAGGGAATAGAATAGGGGGGAGAAGAGACAGGGTTGGAGGCACCTCCGGTGCGCCCCCGCATTCCGCTGATCTCGTACAGGGCGCTAGTACAAAAAGAGAAAGTGCTACTTGAGGGACACGAAGAGGACAAATTAAGGGTAAGCCTGTATCTACTCGTCAGGTAAGGAGATTGCAAAGATCATAGTAGGAGAGCCATCGAGCCTCCGGGGGATCGTACTCCACCTGCGGGAGCCTGAGAGTCGAACCATAGTTCCCAACTCAGGAGAAACTGGAAAGATCTATTATGAAGGTATGCAGTGATTTTTTCCATGCTTGCGAGGTACCATACTTTGTTGATGACCTGTTTAATAGGGGGGGGCTCCCTCTGTTTCCATTGGAGGGCAATTGAGCACCTAGCCGCGTTTAGAATCTGTGTCAGTAGTTTACCGGAGTTTGGAGGTGCGTTGGCAATGGGGAGGCCTAGCAGGAAGGACCAAGGGTCTTTTTTCACCTGGGTCTTGAGTACTGCGCTTAGCAAGCGTGCGACTGCGTCCCAAAATAGCATGATTTTAGGGCACGTCCACCATATGTGGAGGAAAGAGCCATGTCCGCCGCATCCTCTCCAGCACATGGGCGATGAGGAGGAAAACATTTTGTGGAGTCTAGAGGGGACAAAATACCACCTGTATAAGATTTTATATGCGTTTTCCTTTACTAGGGTTGAGATCGAGGACTTCGCGGCCGCGGTGAAGACATCCGACCAGTCATAGTCATCGGGCACCGGACCTAGGTCCCGCTCCCATTGGAGTATGAAAGCCGGGGTCGTCGTCTGGTCCCATGTATGGAGAAGGGAATACAGTAGGGAGATGATTCCTCGAGCGAGCGGTTTGTGATAGCAGTAGGACTCCAGAGTGGTGAGAGGCTGGAGCGGGGACGAGTTCGATAGAGAGGTGACAAAATGTCTTAGCTGGAAATAGGTAAAAGGATTCGCCTCCGGGAAGTCAAATTTCGACATGATATCCGGTAAAGGTGCACAGGCACCCTCAGAGAGCACATCCAGAACAAAGCGGATATTCCGTTCCAACCATGGACGCGAGCGGGTCAGAGACTGACCCGGGGCGAAAGAAGGGTTGTCCCACAAGGGGGTAAGCACCGAGGGATATGATAGCAGGTGAAAGTGACGCGTGCAATAGTCCCAGATCTGGCAAGTGAATTCCAGCACCGGGTGCAGTTGTAGATGAGGAGATCTAGTTCTAGGAGGGGATAAAAGTAGGGACGACAAAGATGGAATGTGACTAAGCGCTGTCTCCAACTGGAGCCAGCGTATGGACTGCATAGGGGCGAACCAGGTCACTGCTTGGCTGAGATGGGTGGCCAAATAGTAAAGACGGATATCTGGAAAGCCTCTACCTCCATCTTGCACTGGTTTGCGCAGAGTGGAGAAACCTATCCTAGGAACCTTGTTTCTCCACACAAAGCGGAGCAACCATGAGTGGACTTGTGCTAAAACTGAGTCCGGAACTTTCACTGGCAGCGTCTGGAACAAATAAAGTAGGCGGGGGACAATGTTCATTTTCAGAGCTACGATACGACCCAGCCAGGAGATAATTAGTGATTGCCATTTATGGAGGTCGGCTTTAAGGTTTTTAAGCAATGGCGAGAAGTTTTCCTTATATAAGTCTCCGTATCGGCGCGTAATAAAGATCCCCAGGTAACGGATTTTAGAAGCGCACCAGGAGAATTTAAAGTTGTTTTTCATGTGGGACAGTCGGGGAGGGGGGATGTGGAAGGGGAGAGCTTCCGTTTTGGACCAATTAACTTTGTAACCCGAAACATGGCCATATTCAGACAGGAGGTCAAAAAGGTTCGGCAAAGAAGTGTGCGGCGAGGAAAGCGATAGGAGGACATCATCTGCGAACAGAGAAATCTTGTAAACAGAGCCCCCCACCTCCAGCCCATCAATGTCGGGCGAGGCTCGTATGCGGGCTGCTAATGGCTCTATTACTAGAGCAAAGATCAGAGGCGAGAGTGGGCAGCCCTGTCTGGTACCGTTGGAGATGTCCAGAGGGTCCGACTGCACTCCATTCACAGATACTCTGGCGGAAGGGTTCGAGTACAAGGCCTGGATTCCCATGAGAAATTCCCCCTGAAAGCCAAAATGAGCAAGAGTTTCGAACAAAAAGGGCCAACCTATCCTGTCAAATGCTTTCTCCGCGTCCAGAGAAAGCAAAAGAGCAGGAGTGTGTGTGAGGTTGATGTGGTGAGCAAGGCTAACAACGCGCCTCGTGTTGTCTCGGGCTTGGCGGCCGGGGATAAATCCCACCTGATCGTTATGGACGAGGTGGGGTAAGACACTATTCAATCGGAGGGCTAGGATTTTTGCGTATATCTTGATATCCGAATTAAGTAGCGAAATAGGTCTATAGTTAGCGCAGTTAGATGCGTCTTTGCCGTCCTTGGGAATAACTATAATCTTAGCCTCCAGAGCCGATTTGGAGAATGAAGCTCCCTGTAAAACAGCGTTGAAGAGGGATGAAAGGTGGGGCGTAAGCTGGGGGAGAAAAGTCTTGTAATAGGCGGCCGTAAAGCCGTCTGGGCCAGGCGCCTTGGTAAGTTTTAGGGACTTAACCACGGTGGCAATTTCTTCGTCGGAGATCTTTGAGTTTAATTCTGCAGCAGCCGATGGGCTCAGACAAGGCAGTTGGCAGTGGGATAGGAAGGTACGAATAGCCCCAAGAAAGTCCGGCCTCGCTTGAGTGGGCCCATGGGCATTGTACAACTTTTCGTAGAAGCGAGAGAAAGTTTCAGTGATACGTTTGGGATCAGCTGTTTTCTTGCCAGGAGAAGACTGGATAGATAAAACATTGTTCCTTGCAAGCTTCGCCCGAAGCCTGGAGGCTAGTAGTCGATCAGCTTTATCCCCTTTTTCGTAAAAGGACTGATTGAGCCATTTCAGGCTGGTTTCTACCTTCGCCGTCAGGAGCATGTTTAGTTCCCCCCCTGGCCGTGGACAAGGATGAGAGATCTGCTTCGGACCCTGTTTTTTTATGTTTCAGTGAGAGGGAAGCGACCAAGTCCGAGAGCTCCCGGATGCGTTTGGATCTGGTCCTCTTATTATAAGAGGAGGTACTGATCAAACATCCACGTATTACCGCCTTGTGGGCGTCCCACAATAACATAGGAGAAACAGACGGGGATGTATTTGTCTCAAAGTAATGGGAGATTTCGGCGGCTATGTGGGCTTTCGTTTGGGGATTGAGAAGGAGTCTGTCATTCAGTCTCCACACAGGGTGGCGAACGGGAGGATGCGGACCCGGGATGTCCACAGTAGCCGGGCCGTGGTCTGACCACGTGCTAGGGTGGATGGAGGTGTCAAGGATACATTGAGCAGGTTCCGAGCTTAGAAATATCATGTCCAGTCTTATGTAAACATCATATATGGGGGAATAGTATGTGTAATCCTTAGCATTTGGCTCTTTCACTCTCCAAGTATCAAAGAGAAGGTGTCGTGATAGCAGGAGATTCAAAGCAGCTGCATTGCGCGAGTGAGAGGAGCGCATTGATCTGGGCAGAGGTTTAGATCTGTCCAGGGTGCTATCCAGAGTGACATTAAAGTCCCCTCCCAAAACCACGTTACCGCGTCTGTGCAGGGCTAAGAGGCTATTTAGGGAGTGGAAGAAAGGGGCCTGGAGCTGATTTGGAGCATATACATTCAGGAATGTATAGGGGGATCCGTTCAACAACCCCACTAGCAGCAGGTATCTACCTTCAGGGTCCCTCCATATTTCAGAGGGGGTGAAATCTAGGTGGCTAGCAAAGAGTATAGTGACCCCCTTTTTCTTGCGCATGGGGTCGCAAGCATGGAAAGTGTGTGGGAAGGATTTTGACCTAAGTTCTGGATGTGATTTACCCGAGAAGTGGGTCTCTTGTAGAAATACGATGTCGCCTTTAAGTTGTTTAAGGGACTGAAATAGGAGGGAACGTTTACGTGGGCTATTCAAACCCTTCGTGTTCAGAGTAACTATTCTAAGAACCATGGTATAGGAGTGGAGCACTATTCATGCGGGAGCGCACCAGCGGAACCCCAGGGGAGATAGGGGAAAGGAAAGGGGAGGAGACCAGAGAAAGAGGAGGAGAAAGAGTAAGAGAACAGAGGAAGAACAGGCATAGGTTAGTACCAGTAACTAGAAGACAGAGAAAATCCATTCTCATTAGTCGGACCCAAGGAAGGAATAGACCTGCAGGTCTAGCTCGTCCGACGTCGACCTCGGAGGTCGAGTGGGGGGTGGGTGAACCCAGCCGATCGGAGAGGAGACCGGGTCCCGTGTGTGAGCAAAATCAATTTAAGTGTACATATTTGCAGTTAGTAAGCAAAAGGAGCTAACGGGGAAGGGAAGAGGGGGGGGGGGGAGGGAGGAGAACATATTTAAAGGAACTGAGGTTAAACATGTCATGGCGATTACAAAGCAACAGTAGTAACACTAGGACTAGTTTGAAGTAAGAAAAGAAGGCGAGGCCCAGTCGGGCCGCCCGGGACAGGAGCCCACGCGGACAGCCGCGAAGAACCCCTGCCCCGGGGACCCGAGAAGGCCCACCCACCATATATTCAACAAGACAATAAACGGTAAACAACAGTTATATAGGGGGCCCCGCACCACACGGAAATCCCGGTGAAGCGCAACGAGCCCCCCTGAGGTCTGCTAAGAACCCGTGTGGGCATCAAGTCCCTGCAAGACCATCAACATATGCTGAGTCATGTATCTGGAGAGGCATGGGATACCGGTCCGACGGTGTTCCAATTTGGGGAAGGGGCTGCGAGGGGAGGGGAGGTGTTGACTGGGAGAGGGCGCTGAGATGCGGCCGGAGGGCCGGAGATGTTCAATTGATGGAGTAGCTGTAGGGCCTCGTCAGGGGACCTGGCAGAGAGGAATTTGCCATCTGCCCTGACCTGGAGGGCAAAGGGAAAGCCCCATCTATATCTGACGTTGTTGTCTCTCAGGGTTTTGGTTATGTCCTTTAGTTCCCTTCTTCTATTTAGCGTAACCGGTGACAGGTCCTGGAAGATCGAAAGGTTGGACCCTTCGAAAGAGGTGATCGGTGACCTCCGGGCTTTGGCGTAGATTTGGTCTTTAACAGCAAAGTAGTGAAAACGTAGAATCACATCCCTTGGTGTTTTAGCGTCTTGAGATCTAGGGCGCAGAGCTCTGTGAGCCCTATCTAGGAGTAGCATGTCATCCGGAATGGAGGGGGCAAGTGAGCGGAAGAGGCGGAGCAGGTAATCCATGAGGTGGGTTTGTTCAACCGTCTCGGGGACGTTACGGATTCGAAGATTGTTCCGACGGCCTCTGTTGTCCAAATCTTCTTGTTTATCCGCTAGCAGCATGACATCTGTACGCATTTGCGTCATCTCCTGTTCCGATTCTTGTTGGAAGGCGATGAGCTCCTCTTGTTTTCTTTCAATGGCATCAACTCTGGAGCCCAGGCTGTCAACATCAGTTTTCAGACCAGAGATAGCCTCCTGCACCTCCGCACGAATTGATTTTTTAATATTGCGCATTTCGGACAGAAGAAGGGCGACGTCTGCTTTTGTGGCGGGGGTAGAGGAAGAGTCATCCTCTGAGTCTCGATCAGAGGTGGGTGGAGGTGAGGATGATTTCCGGGTGGAGGATGGAGTAGAATTCTTGAAGTAGCCCACCAGGTTATGGGCGTTCGTCTTTTTCCCCCCTTTAGGCATAGTGGTGGAGAGAGGTGAAGTAGATTGGTAGTCAACACCTGGGCAGGTATGGGGGAGCTCCTATAGCATTAGAATCACACACGGGATCGGGTGCATTACTTAGTGAGATCACATGGTAGGCGGTTCACAGAGGATGGCCCGGCGAGTCCGGCCGGGTGCGCTAAAACGTGTAGGTACACCCCTAAGCTCCAACCAATTTGGGATCTTCTGATGGCTGAGGTTTCTATTAGGGTCGCCCTATGCACCGCAGCCGTTGTATGTGTAGGTGTAAGAGGTAGCGCCTTGAGGGTCCCCCGAGTGGCACCGGTATTTATATGCCCACGGTTGTTTATCAGATCCCTGCTTGGGTGCAGCGCAGGAGATGCGGGATCTTCAGGGGGTTGGAGTTACAATACGGGGCACCACAGTGCAGTAGAGGGCACCACAGTTGCGCTTTTAGAGGCACAGGTGCGTATGTTTGCGTATCACAACCCTACCCAGATGCACCCGGAGAGAGCAGCATCGCCCTCAATAGGGGACACCTAGGGGGGGAGAAAGCATGTGATAAGGCCGCACCGTAGTAGGGGCGAGAGCATCCACTGGGGAGGTTAGAGATTAATAGTGGTCAGCGCTTCCCGTCTTCCTTGTTTTTGTAACTGCGTGGGAGGTGCGAACAGAGATAGCGGTCGCCAGCCCCCCGTTCGTTTTCCCGGGTGTTATTAACCAATATGCAGTCTCCGGTAGTGCGTCTTATCTCACTAGCACACCGCCAGTACCCAGTCAGGCAAGAATATAGGTGTGTGGCACGTTACCGCAGGGGAACTGCGGGTACAGCACAGCCTCCGAGGGTGTGAGGGACTCCGCAGTCACAGGGGCCAAACTGGCGAGGGGTAGCTGCAGCAGGTAGCAGCAGGCCGGATAGGGGCGGCTGCAGCAGCTGATAGTGTTAATGCTAATGTTGCCCCAGCAAGGGTAAGTATCAAACAGAGCCGGCTGGCGAACTCCCTATGGCAGGCTGCACTATGTGGGAGACAACAGAAACACCGGCTCTTAGCAGAGAACACAGCCCGGGAACCAGCTCCCCTTCTTAATGCAGGAGTGTGGGCGGCAGTATGCAGCGGGGAGAGAGCAGAGAAGTCACCTCAAGATGGCCGCCGAGCGTCTCCCGATCTCGTCCGCTCTGCAAGATCTCCGGCGTCCTCGGGCAGCACAGGTAGGCAGCGGGTGGATGGCAGTCACTGCTAGCCGCGGCCAGCGGCCGTGCGGGTGCCGGGGATCAGGTGGAAGTCCGCGGTCAGATCCGGCGGCTCACGGAGCTGTCGCCTGTACAGGGCGGAAATCTAGGCCCCGGCTTGAGGAGGTCCCGTAGGCCGCAATCCGCGGGAGCTCAAAGTGCAGCTCCCCGACTCCGCGGCCTAGACAGGGACACTGCTGGGGGAACAGGAGGGACAGGGGAGCCGCTGGTAGCAGAGATGGGGCACGGATGTGGCAATAATAGGAGGTTTGGAGCCCCAAAACACAGGAGCTCGTATAGAGCGTGACTATCTCCTCCAGCAGCCAGGCCACGCCCCCGGGTTTTTCATTTTTTTATTTTAAACAAGTCCCTGGATTACATTGAGAAAGAAGAGGACAGATCTACACCGGATTGTTTGAAAGTATAATTTTATTTTTACAGATAATCCGTGGAATCTACATGGACAATTGGACGTGAATCGCAGCGTTAGATATAGGTAAGTATGTGAGTGTGTAAGTGTGTGTAATTAAAATTGTACTTTCACGGTGTCTGTGTAGTGTTTTTTTGGGGGGTATTTTTTTGTAGTAGAACTACAGGTACCATCGGGCCCGTTATTTTCCCATATGCTGGTACTTGTGGTTCTCCAAGTACCTGCTTGCGGGGAAGGCTTGCTGGGACTTGTAGTTCTACTACAAAAACAATATTCTTTATTTTTACACAAAGGCTATCAGCCTCCCATCCACCGCCCACGGATGGGGGAAACAGCCTCGGGCTTCACCCCTGGTCCTTGGGTGCCTGGAGGGGGGGACCCCTTGATTTAAGGGGCCCCACTCCTCCAGGAAACGCCGGCCAAGGGTGACTAGTTGGGGGGGGGGTAATGCCATGGCCACAGGGACCTATATAAAAGTGTCCCCCAACTGTGGCATTATCTATCTGGCCAGTGGTGCCCATTGCTGGTTTGAAAAATACGGGGGACCCCTACATCTTTTTCCCCCCGTAATTTTTGAACCAGGACCAGACGCAGAGCCCAGTGCTGGTTGTTTAAAAATGGGGGGATCCTACGCAATTTTCCCCCTGTATTTTTACAAACAGGACCGGCTCAATGAGCCCGAGGCTGGTTATGCTTAGGAGGGGGGACCCCACGCAGTTTTTTTCTTTGATTTTTCACATTTTCACACCCCTACCCACAGATAAGCATGCACAGATCTCACTGATCCGTGCATGCCTATCAGAATACTGATATAAAAAGATGTAGGGGTCCCCCGTATGTTTTTTAACCAGGACCAGGCGCAATGCCCGGTGCTGGTTGTTTAAATATGGGGGGACCCTATGTAATTATCCCCCTGTATTTTTACAACCAGGACCGGCTCAAAGAGCCAGAGGCTGGTTATACATAGGAGGGGGTACCCCACGCAATTTTTTTAACCCTTTCAACACTTAGTAGAATGTAGACAATGAAGCCCTGCACGGATCTCACTGATCCGGCCGGGCTTCATTGTGCTATGTCCGGCAGTGTTTTACTAATCACTCCCGTAAAACACTGCCTGACAATACGAATCACATCAACATAGGAACATACGAAAGAAGAGAACTCGGCAGCTTAGTAAATTGCATGAAATAAATTCAAAAAGTTGCAAAAAAACACGACCGATAAAAATCAAGATGAAACTCCCACCAAATCGACACAAATACGATTCTTAGTAAATATAACCCACAGTGTCTATTCACCGCTGCTCTGCTAAGCAGAACAGCAAGTGACGGGGGTCTTCCAACTCCCCCCTCCCCCCTCACTCAGTGGTGCAAGTAGAAAAAATGTCTTATAGGTACGCGCTTGTCCAAAAATGGGCGTGGTCAAATGCCACATAGGGCGTGGCCAATGAAAATGGGGGCGTGGTTCACATATGGGGCCAGATACACATCTGACCCCAGTAGTGTAGAAAAAAATAGAACTGCGCATATCATCCAAATGAGGACATTTATTCAATCTCACAATGTATAAAAGAAAAATTGTACAATTACTGGCCGGATTCAAATAAATTGTAGCATAAAACAATTAGGATACTAACTAATATCCTCAATATCTCCTAAAAGCCTAAAATAAAAATAACACACATATATAAATATTATGCTCTAAGCACATATAATCGTTTCACTGGTTTATATATCCATTCATAGCAATGCATAACAGGTAATTAAATGTCCGCAGGTCTCATTAGTATAGCAGCAAAGCAATGTTAGAATTTAGTTGTTATACCCCTGTAGCACTGGGGTTATATTAGATCACAGCCACTCATAATGCAATATCCCACAAACCGGTTAATATGTCAGCAAAGCGGTTATAGCAAGCTTATAATTCTTATTCCCTTTAGCACAAGGGTGTCTGTTAGAAGGCAGTCTAGTCACTAAATTGGCTAATTGAAGCACTCTGGTCTGGGAGCGCACTCCCTATTCCCCCTTAGCTCTGGGGTCCAGGTGCCAAGTTGTTAGTTAGCTATCATACAAATATGCCCACAGAATTTCCTGTTAACAGTTTGGCCGGCCGGCTGTGAACTCACGTATCAAATCCTCCACATACGCGTTTCTCCGCTTTAGTTTTAGCGTCAGAGGCTTCCTCAATAGTGCCAGATACACGTTGCTCCACAGTGCCAGATACACA